>NW_022989949.1:2084600-2173987 GCF_902827175.1 Gymnodraco acuticeps | reverse complement strand
AGAAGAAGAAAGAAGAAAAGAAGAAAGAAAAGAAAGAAAGGAAAGAAGAAGAAGAAGAAGAAGAAGAAGAAGAAGAAGAAGAAGAAGAAGAAGAAGAAGAAGAGAAGAAAAGAAAAGTTAATAATGTATCAATACTCCAATGACACATTTTCAAAGAAGCCCAGACTCACCCATTGATGTAGGAACAAGCTCTATGTTCAGCATCGATGGGACATAAAGTGGATGTAGCTTTCAGGTGGCATGTAATGTAGAGCTGAAAAAGAGAGTGGTTAAGTTGTTATTATTATATGTATTTTTCCTGCCTATGATGTATAGCAGAATCTTTTAATCAGTCTTGGAGATGCCCACCATTCCACTCTCAGCGTTCTGGAACCTGAAGGCCTCCAACTGGAACTGAAGCTTGTTCTCTGCAGTGCGATGCATGAACCTAGAGCTAGAGCCTGTGATCCTTGCATCAACCAAACACCTGCATGCAGAAAAAACACATTAGAGGACAAACTTCTGTTTGTGATAATCAATTTTCACTGTACACATCAATTTAAATCAACCAGCTCACCCATTGTTTTCAATGAAGACATAGCAAGGTAATGAGTTCATGTCAGGTGCAATGGTGGCAACGCATCTCTCCACATAGACACGGAGGGGCACGTGGAAGAACTGCTTGACAACAGCCTCTACATTTATGATGTCTCCCAGGTAATACTGGAAGCTTGGTCTCTCGTTTTGAAAGCCATCTGATCAAACATCAAATTAAAATGAGTGTTGCAAAATATACATTTCTAATCAAAGCTCTGTAAAAGGTTCATTCTGCAGATAAACTGTTTTTTAACTCACCAGTCATGAGTCTCAAGGTGAAGTAAAGGAATTCCTCTGATACCTTAACTGCAGAGAATGGGATCCACAAGGGGTCAAGAGGAAGGCTGCTCACATTGTGCTTCCTAAATGATGAAATAGATTTTCTTAAAATGCAGCTTAAAGTCATTTCTAATATGCATCCGCCACAGGTAATCAGATTTGGTGATCCATGGTTACTGGAGTTACTAAATGTGTTAGTATTTCAATGTCATATTATGTTATGTATTATATGTTTGTATGTTCATTGCCACGCCTCTAATGGTCTTAATACCTTGGGTAGTGGCATTCCACAATTACTGCCGCTCTGCTGGTCCTCACCACAAGAGCATCGGCCAGAGGTGTGGGATCATAGTTCAGAGTGAAGCTGTAGATAAGGTAATCTTCTGTCACCTAGTGGAAAAATGTATATTAGTACAAACAAATGGCATCATACATGAACATATTGGTTTACCATATTTTTAGATAATAATCATTGCACTCTTTCATTTATTTTTCAGTGACATTTGTATTTAGCTTACGGTTAATGTGCTAAGACAACTTTGCAGTTCTGTCTCAAAAATCAACACTTGAGCAGCATTGTCCTCTGCGACAGGGGCACAGTTTCCCAGGGTAATGTCGGCAGGGTTGATAAATTGGCCAATCCCAAACAAGTCCTTCTTGGCTTCCACGTGAGCAATACTCTCTCTGCACTCGACAGCAACAGTTGCAGCAGCAACAGGAAATCTCAACTCGAAAGGCACCACGACTTCAGGGTCAGGCGTGGGGTCAGCAGGGTATACCCAGGTGAGAGGTCTTTCAAATGTCTGCTTAGTCTGTTGGGGCGTCTGTTTGACAGGCTCCTGTCTCGGTGCTGGCTTCTTGTATGGTGCTGCCGGCTTGTAACCACTCGCAGCCCATTGAGCATGACATAAGCTGCCTAACAAGGCCAGTGCCACAAGGCACACAACAGTGGACTTTATCACCATCGCTTCACAACAGCAAGTGATCTACACAGTTCACTAGGTAATGTGAAGAAGATGGACATGCACCTACTTTTATAATAAGTTATCATGTTTACTTCCACAACATTCCCGCCCGTTCTGTTGGCCATTCCCCATCAGACCTGATGATCTTAGATGCTAAGCCAATGAAATGATTGCTGCTTTTGACGAAAGCAATGCCTACAGCTCTGGTGATGCATCTTCAACTAGATTTGGATTATTTATTATTTTAATGCATAACATGTTATACTATGCTGAAAAAATACAAGCAGCATAAATAAATAGTATTATGAACACAAAACTGTGGATATGCTGACACAAATGTGATGGTAATGGTAATGTATCATTTGAAAGTAACTTTTGAAAGTTCCAAAGGTCTTGGTCACAAAAAGTTATGTTGACCCTTGGGTTAGGTCAACCTTACCTCAACATGGAATGTCAAACTCAATATTTTTGCCAAAGTACATGTTGTGGAGAGCTGCAAATCAATATGGTCCCACTCCAGGTTGATGTTTCTAAATGACCTTTACTGTGAGATCAAATAGATTGGTGATCTTGAGAAGTAAAAAGAGTTTATAAATGAAATATTCCTGCGAGAGAAAAATTAGATGAACCCCAAAATTGAAAAATAATACAGAGGTCAAGTGATGACATGTTTTTCCTTATTTTCACCTGCAGATACGTGATTTACAATAAACTCAAATTATTCATCTGCTTTGCTTTCCATTTTTTCGTGCTCTTTTTTGACCAAATTATTTCAAATATAACAAATCCATATTTTATAAATGGCAAAGCTATTAAACAAATTATTAAAATCAAAATGACAACAAAATTGTATGCAACCTCTAAATCTTCGTTACCGCATCAGTGAGAAAAAAAGCTTATCCAAGAAAAATGAATTATTATGTCAACCAAGTACAGACTGATCTGAATCTGCGTACAATTTTCTATGTTTGACGGGAAATACTAAGTGTGCCAATCCCACAATATTTCCCCAGCTAAGTTCTTAGAAAATGTGAAATAAGATGTTCAGACATGAATGCTATAAATATATAAATTGCTAGTATATGTTACATGAATCCAGCCATCTAGAGAATGTTGAAATGCTTGACGTATATGCACACGCCACTAACTTAACTCATTTCTTTACATTTGACATATCTGCATGCTATAATAGTTGTTTATGGACGCTCCTCAATTCAGTTAAATGTTTGTATCAATGGCAAATAAGATAGGAAGAAGTATTTGTTTAGTCGAGCCCTGCTGCCCAAATACATGATGACCTGCACATTGCAGGTCATACAAACTCTGTGAAAGGTTTTGTTTTGGTATTGTACAAACAATCTGGAAATTCTGACATTTACGCTCAATGACAATCAGGGGGTTCTTAAGCATGGGTTGGATACTAATCAATACATATTCATGTTAATGCAACAGTGAGTTTACTACCATGTATGCTGTTATTATCTTCCGATGCAATATCTCTAGAATTCATGTTATTTGTCCACTGAAATTTCTTGTTTGGCAATCCATTAAATCTCCTTAGTGCATCACCACACACCACAGTCACTGGAGCTTGTGATTGGAAGTTATGGGTAGCAAATAGGATGTGAGTCCTCATCGTCAACATTACCAATAGGCCAACCTTATAAAAGTCAGCATAGCACAATTTTTATTCCACAGTAGTTGGTGTTCCTTTCGAATCAGTTCACTGTGAAGCCAATGCAATGAAGTTGATTTTTTCTTTTTTGGCAGTTGCCCTGCTTGGCTGTCTGGCTGATGCTCAAATTGTAAAGTGGACTCAGGAGCCTCAGCAGCATCCGGAGCCCCTGCAGTGGCCAAAGTGGCATCAAGATCATCAGTCTAAACCGCCAAAGGGGCCTCAGCTGCCCCAGCAGCCAACAACCCCCCCTAAATGGAACCCACCTCAGCAGCCTCAGCAGCCAACAACCCCCCCTAAATTGAACCCACCTCAGCAGCCTCAGCAGCCTCAGCAGCCAACAACCCCCCCTAAATGGAACCCACCTCAGAAGCCTCAGAAGCCAACAACTCCCCCTAAACTGAACCCACCTCCGCAGCCAACAACCCCCCCTAAATGGAACCCGCCTCAGCAGCCTCAGCAGCCCCTGCAGCATGATCAGCATTCTAAACAGCCAAAGAGGCCTCAGCTGCCTCAGCTGCCCCAGCAGCCAACAACTCCCCCTAAATGGAACCCACCTCAGCATCCAACAACCCCCCCTAAATGGAACCCACCTCAGCATCCAACAACTCCCCCTAAATGGAACCCACCTCAGCATCCAACAACCCCCCCTAAATGGAACCCACCTCAGAAGCCTCAGCAGCCCCTGCAGCATGATCAGCATACTCAACAGCCACAGTGGCATCAGCAGCCTCACCAGCCTCATAGGCCAGCAACTTCCCCTATATGGAACCCACATCAGCAGCCTCATAGGCCAGCAACTTCCCCTATATGGAACCCACATCAGCAGCCTCATAGGCCAGCAACTCCCCCTATATGGAACCCACATCAGCATCCTCATAAGCCAGCAACTCCCCCTATATGGAACCCACATCAGCATCCTCATAAGCCAGCAACTCCCCCTATATGGAACCCACATCAGCATCCTCAGCAGCCCCTGCAGCATGATCAGCATACTAAACAGCCACAGTGGCATCAGCAGCCTCATAAGCCAGCAACTCCCCCTATATGGAACCCACCTCAGCATCCAACAACCCCCCCTAAATGGAACCCACCTCAGCATCCAACAACCCCCCCTAAATGGAACCCACATCAGCATCCAACAACCCCCCCTAAATGGAACCCACATCAGCATCCAACAACCCCCCCTAAATGGAACCCACATCAGCATCCTCAGCAGCCCCTGCATCATGATCAGCATACTAAACAGCCACAGTGGCATCAGCAGCCTCATAAGCCAGCAACTCCCCCTATATGGAACCCACCTCAGCATCCAACAACCCCCCCTAAATGGAACCCACCTCAGCATCCAACAACCCCCCCCTAAATGGAACCCACATCAGCATCCAACAACCCCCCCTAAATGGAACCCACATCAGAAGCCTCAGAAGTCCCTGCAGCATGATCAGCAGCCTCAGCAGCCTCAGCAGTCTCAGCAGCCTCCGCAGCCTAAACAGCCACCGTGGCATCAAAAGCCTCATCAGCCTCAGCAGTCTCAGCAAACTTGTGAAGTTGCTGACAATCAAAAGATATCGTGTGGAGCTCCTGGAATCTCTACTGAACATTGTGAAGCTATAAACTGCTGCTATGGTGGAAACATGTGCTATTATGGAAAATCTGGTTAGTGTTTTTCTTACTCCTCAAAGAAATACGTGTATATCTCTAGTAATTACAATGTGTTCAATGAGTATAGCATGATCCATAGTCTTTGCTTGTAATTGTGTTGTTTTCAGTGACCCTTCAGTGCACCAAGGATGGTCAATTCATCGTGGTGGTGGCCAAAGACGCCACCCTACCCTACCTCGATTTAGAGACAGTTTTCTTCCTTGGAGGTGGCGAAACCTGCCATTCTGTTGGCACTACTTCAGCCTTTGCCATCTACCAGTTCCCTGTCACTGCCTGTGGCACTGTCATGATGGTAAGGATTTTTGACTATTTTAAATGTATAATGTCATTAGTATACATTTTCGTTTGGTAGTAAAACTGAAATACTGCCAACCTACTGTAGGAGGAGCCTGGCGTTATAATCTATGAGAACCGGATGTCCTCCTCTTATGAAGTCGCTATTGGACCCAACGGAGCCATCACCAGGGACAGTCAATACGAGTATTTATTTGTATTTGTTTAACTCTGAGTGGTCACAACATGAAAGATGACTACTTCTGTTGCTACTTCAGTTAATTCTCTGCTAAGGCCTCAAGTATTCAGACAAATCAGTGGTATCAATAGAATACAGTGAATTTACCTTGAATTCTCTACAATGGTTTGGGGTTAGTTCATTGTGATATGACAAACTGCACTTCAATACTTTTCTGACTAACTGACTAACATAGACCTTATATCTTGTCTCAGGCTGCTTGTCCAGTGTAGATACATTGGCACCGCAATTGAGGCTCTAGTTATCGAGGTTGGCATACTTCCTCCACCACTCCCAGTGGCAGCTCCAGGACCCCTGCGCGTGGAGCTAGTGCTGGCCAATGGAGAGTGTTCAGTCAAGGGATGTGTGGAAGGTTAGTGTAAAGGACATATGGTGTGCTGTCAGTCTCATTCGGCAGTGACTGTGCACTAACCACATTTGTTTTGCTTGAGCAGAGGATGTGGCCTACAACTCCTTTTACGTTGACTCTGACTACCCCGTCACAAAGGTTCTCAGAGACCCTGTGTATGTGGAAGTCCATATTCTGGAGAGGACAGATCCCAACATTAAATTGACTCTTGGAAAATGCTGGGCAACTTCGGATCCCTACCCTCAAAGTCTCCCTCAATGGGACTTGCTGATTGATGGGTAAGAGTGAATGTTGATTTTACTTGGAAATAGGCATCTATAAAACTTTCTACGAGGCTATACTCAAAACCTATTCTTCACTCTCTTTGCCATAGCTGCCCATACCGTGATGACCGCTATCTGACCACTCTGGTCCCTGTGGACGCTTCATCAGGACTCATGTACCCAACCCATCACAGGCGTTTTGTTTTCAAGATGTTCACATTTGTATCCGGTGGAGGTGTAAAGCAACAGGCTTTGATTCCTCTCAACGAAAAGGTATAAGATTTAACTATCTAAGACAAAGGCTTTTGTCAAGTTTAGTTTGTATATGTTTTTTGTCATATAACCTTCATAATTACGAATAATATATGACATTTTTTGACCAGGTGTATATCCACTGTGAAGCAGCCGTGTGTCAACCGTCTGTCGGAGACAATTGTGAACCTAGGTGCTTCAGAAGCAGTAAGTATAACAATATTCACTGTGAAAATATTCAAACCACCAATTTTATTTTTCTCTGAAGTCTGTAAAATGAACACAAGGCAAGGCAAATTTATTCATATAGCACATTTCAACACAAGGCAATTCAAAGCTTTACAAAAATGAAAAACATTAATAGCATTAAGAAATAGTGCAGTGGAAACACATTATAAATGGCTTTAAAAACAGTCATTAAAAAGCAAAGAGTTTAAAAATAAACATAAAACAAGCTAATATAGAATAACACAGGTATGAAATACATGCATACAAGTTACAGTGCAGTGTAAGATATGAATAGTTCAATTAGAAGCAGCAGCAAAATGAAAGTATTTTAGCCTGGATTCAAATAGTAAGCGTTGCAGCTGACCTTCACATTTCTGGGAGTATATTCCAGATTTTTGGAGCACAATAACTAACGATGCTTCTCCATGTTTAGTTCTGAATCTGGAGACATAAAGCAGACTTGTGACAAACAGTAAACTATAGAGTCATGTTTTTTAAGTGTATGGCAGATGATTTGAAAATCAAAAAAGCTGAACATGTTTTCACCAAAGGTGTATGATGTCTGATGTCATCTTGTGTCTTTTTCAACCTCAAGTCTGACAGCAACTGACCATTGGAATGTATTTTACACAGGGAGAGACGTGTCTGTCCAGAAAGCCTCCAGAGAAGAGACCACTGTTGTTAGCAGTAAGGAGCTGGTCTTCATTCAGTAACAACATTACATTATCATGAAGTCTCCTTTTCTGATGTTTTGTGAAAAGTGATTGAGTTTCAAATAAATACCCAATTGCTGAACTATGTTTTCGAGTCTTATGAATTGACATTGACAATGGCATATTATGACTACTGTATATGACTCAACACACATGACTTCAAAGCAATGCAAACTTTATTTCCATGGCACATCTCAAAACATCTGCAGTTTGACCAAAACAGGCACAGATTACCAATGTATACAAAGCAAAAAAACAAACAGAAAAAAAGTTAAGGTGGGAAGCTTAACTCTATCAAAAGCAACCCGGTGTCACGGCAAGACGTGAACATGTGACGATTTACCATGCCGGGAGACGTGAAGATGTCACGATTTCGTCCCTTCCAACGTGACAGTTACACGGTATTGTTAACATGGCCCAACCAGTAGAGATATACCCGGAAATGCCAAGCAAATGCTACCCGACGGTCGGTTGTTATTGTCAATATTACTATAATAATGATTTACTTTTTAATAGTCACACTCGATTACGCCAATTTTCTTGTTGCCCCAGCTGGTCAACACCTCTGTTAGCAGAAACAAAGGCTACATTAAAATATGAAAAATAATACAAGGAAGACAAGAGACCACATTGCAGAGACATCTATTGTCCGCAATTACTTTTGAAAGGTGATGACAGATGATGGACTTTCTTTTTGTTGAAGATATTTTTTCTTTAATCTAAATTACATTTGTGATCGACAATCTTTGTTGTGATACTTTTATGAGCATACACATTTATGTCATCAACATTTGGTGAAACCAAAATAGGCCACCATAAACATTGTGTATTCTTTCAAACTTTGCCATCTAATTTAAATTGAAACATATTTAACAATAAATGGTACAGTACATTTTGCTCTTGTAATCCACTGGAAATCCACCCCTCTGGTGGGATCAGGATAATCCAGTTGTTTGGGATCAAACTGACCCCAATCCTGTGTTGTCGGTTTGAACTACCCGTTTTGAAGATTTGATCCAGATTAAAGCTTGGATTTGATTTCCTGATTTGATCGGATATCAAAGTGATCCTAATCCTGTTTTTTGGTTTTTAACTACCCAAAATCCAATTAAACTATGCTATTTTAAGTATATAAACAATGTGATATGAGTGCACTAAAATATATATGTACAAGGTGAAAAACAGCACAGGGCTCAATTTGAGCAGCAGGTACACCATGTAGCCCAGTGCTTCTCAAACTTTTTTCAGTAGTGGACCCCCTTTGAAACATTTTCTCAGCCGAGTACCCCCTGACCGACCCCGAACATTTTTGATCGAAAAAGCCTATACAAATCATTCCAATATAGTGATGTTCCCTCAGTTTGTGATGTATTACCTCCTTCATGCATGCATTACAACAAACTAAGGATATTTTCATTTTATGCATGAAAAAAAATAACAATTTAAACTGATTTTTCCAAGGAGTTTTTCAACTGAAGTAATATCTGTTTAACAAACCAATGAACACAATTATATATTATGCAAAACTATAAAATACAATACACACATTTGACATGTTTATATGAGGACCCCCTTGGTGGTTCTAGGAATAAATCTCACGTATCCCTGCAGTACCCCAACGTACCCCTAGGGGTCCGCGTACCCCCATTTGAGAATCACTGAAGCATACTAAGGCTGAGCCAGCTGCCAGTTAGGGAAGGACAGTATTGGGCTGCGAATAAAAAAAACAGGTCCTTTTCATAACCACATTTCATTAACCTTAGTGAAAAACGTAAAGGGGTTAAGTTAAGGAAAGATGTGAAGGAGAATCCAACAGGACTTAATTTGGTCTGCTGTGGTAAAACTACAATTTTACATAGATCTAGACTTCTATAGACACGTCTAAACATTGGAGTGTGGCTTCTCATGATGTTGTTTCATGTAGGCTCTATAAATGTGGACAACAGTGAAAGATGTGTTAATTTAATACCCATATCTGCTTTATTTTCGTACAGGATGGTACAGTGTATTCTATGCTAATGGAGATAATAAAGGAAGTGTTAAGCTCCTTTCCTTATCGTCCAGAGTAATAAATAGCTCTTATCCTCGCTCCCACTTAGGTTATTTCGCTCAGTTAGGAATCAAAAAAGACTGAACCGCAGCCTTAGTGCAAGTGATCAGTCACTTTAGACACGATAGCAAAACAGTTGGTTTGCACGTGTTGTAGTGGTGTAGTGACCAATTACTATATACTGTAGCTATGTGTAATGACATTAACTTTGCCCTGATGTGATAGCACTGCTGTCTGTTTGTACCTGTGTACTCTCATGTTCCGATTAACCCAGCTTCCCCCAAATCTCTTTTTTGTGTCCATATCTACGCCAGGATGCTGATTCGAAGCTAATCCTGTTGCTGTGGTCCTGAGTCCTGGATCTGAGTCCTGGATCTGAGTCCTGAACTTCGAGTCGTGGCTGAACCTGTCTCTGCGGTCCTGCCAGACTCTCACCATACTACTTCACTGATGGCTCCCACAAGATTGCTGACATCCTCGTGGATTCATCTTCCTATTATACACACATGCATTTCCAAACATTTGGTCTACCTATGCTGTAAATGTATTGTCTTTTCGATTTACACACGGCATCTATTGCACGTCTGTCCGTCCTGGGAGAGGGATCCCTCCTCTGTTGCTCTCCCTGAGGTTTCTCCCATGTTCCCTTTAAACTGTGGGGTTTTCTCCGGAAGTTTTTCCTTGTACGATGTGAGGGTCTAAGGACAGAGGGTGTCGTATTGTCATATTGATATTCTGTACAAACTGTGAAGTCTACTGAGACAAATGTAACATTTGTGATATTGGGCTATATAAATAAACATTGATTGATTGATTGATTGATTGATTGATAGTATGTAAATCCATAAAATACTTGAGCTAGGTCCTTAGGTAGAGGAAGCATTGGTATCATCTTTATTTTATCTGTTTTTCCAGAATACCCGCATGCGCACAGATCAACTTCCCGATCCTGCCATATCGGCTGAGATTGCCACCAAGGTGGCATGTTTCCATGAAATGAGCATGCCCTTTAACAAAGAGCCCATGGCTCTTTGGGACCATTGACAAGTAAGGATATCTTGGTATCTCCTTCTTTGACTAGAACTATCTGCTTTGGATGTAATGTCTTATTTTTCCTTTAGATACATGGATCAAGTGATGAAGCTTAATTGTGTACGTGTGAAGAAGTGCAAGAAGCTGATGAAAATAGACCTGCCTGCTGAGCTGGAGAATCTACGGTGAGTTGGGGCACAGGAATTAAATATACATAAATATAAAAGCAATATTGTGATGCATTAGGCATTAAGTATAAATAAAGCCTCAAAGTTAGAGTAAGTAGAGATGAGGAAAAACAGTGTCAGTGAGGGAGCAGAATCTTTTTCAAAATGTTTGAAAAATAATCACAATTAAAATAAAATACAACATACATACAAAAAACAACTATTGGCAGTTACCCATGTACGAAGACAAAAACGTCAATACAATAAATATCATATTTTTCTCTTTTTTTAAATCACAACTTAGCAGGAGGATCATTGAACATGCAAACCCTCGTGATTCAGAGTTTTACAGTCAGTGTCAAACACTGATTTTGAGGGGAAGTAGAAACACGATGATGCAATCACTATTGCTTAAGCCAAGTGTCAACAAGATGTTGTTTGGTCAGAGTCATCGCATATCATTTGCTGTAATTTACCCACTGTAAATACTGTTCAACTGCTCACACTGTATCTAGCACATGCATACCCTTATTCCATTGTCTTCACTCAACATTCTGTGCAATGACAATAATGTTGAAACTAATCTGATGTTGTGTAGATTTTAGGAAGTTGGTACTTCTACTTCTTCTCTACTACTGACGTTTAAGGACCAGCACAATAAACCTAAATATGTGTGTGTGTGTGTGTGTGTGTGTGTGTGTGTGTGTGTGTGTGTGTGTGTGTGTGTGTGTGTGTGTGTGTGTGTGTGTGTGTGTGTGTGTGTGTGTGTGTGTGTGTATGTGTGTGTATATATAAACTAAATGATTATATGTGTGAGGATCTGCAGTACTGCTTGTTTTTCCTGTTCCAGATCCACATACTCCAGCCGCTCTGCCTGCCACGTCCAGCCTCCCCTCCTGGTCAGCCCAGCTCCACGTCTTCCCTCTACGTGTGCTTCGTCAACTCCTTGTCAGTGTCGTGGACAAAATAAAGCCTTTTTTTGACACTTCACCACTGTCTCAGTTTTAGTGCTTGCATAGCGGGTTCTCATCTCCAGTCACTTCTCGGGAAACCTAACAATATGTTACATAAATAAAACTATACAGTTATTGTTTTATATTTGTTGCTAACAAGAATGTAATCATTGGGACAGGACACTCTCTATTTTCCTTTTCAGTCTAATAACTGACCTTTGTCCCAGTCCCTCCACGACTTCACAGCTGAGTCTTCCAGGTGGGCTGACCTCAGCAGCCAATAGATAATCAGCACAGTGTTTATTGTCACTGTTTGTCTATGAGCACATGTTTTATCTTTTAGATATGTAGCAGTCTCCCACTGACTTCTGACACAGTTATGAGACTTCAAGGCGCCATCTTCTTGGCTTGATGTAAACAATTAAATTAATCAGGAAAAACGCACCACTCCACCCCCCCTCAGTATATTTCATATTGTAGTTACATCATCCTAAGCTTCTGGAGAATTGAATAACACTTTTGCCACTTATTAAAAAGTAGCTTTCTCACAAATAGCCTACACATAATGATCATATTGGGTGATCGTATGGGTTACATTCATAGATGCTTTGAATTAATCAGTATATTTGTGCCTAGTATGCCTCTTAACAGTACAATTTGAATGAATAATTATTAAACATAAAATACCGTCATTGCTGCAGTGTAGTAACTGTAGTCTCTAGGAAATCATGTTTTATACTCGCCTAATTTCTTTAAAATTGGTATTAATGATTAGCAAGTAACACCGCCTGCAAATGCATCACTGACAAGCTCCTTCTTTCCTCTCCCTTTCTCTGTCATCATCTACTCTGCTCATCTGACTCTTTCCTCCACCACAGTGCGCTGCTGGCCGAGACTAAATCGCCAGTGGTGTTCTGCCACAATGACGTCACGGAAGGTAAACTTTAATCCTCAAACTTCTAACTTTGGCTAATTGATCAACCCTTAGCAGTTATAACCATAAGTCAAAGAAAGGCTTGGCTGTAGTTATTAATAGGAACTGCTCAAATTCATATGCATCTTCCTGTATTTGAATATGAAGAATACAAGGTGGCGGTCGGGGAATAGTTTTTTAATAAATGGGAATGTCTCTTAGAATCTCAACTGACATATTAAAGATATGTGGAAAACTGCAAAATATACACATAGCTGATTGTGATATATGTAATTATGCCAATATATCTACTGTGACAGTTTTTGCTCATATGGGTAGCTTTGCAGCTCTTCCTCCGTACAGGCAAGTCAAGTTTATCCACACTTATCTAGGAAAACAATTTTGTCACAGAGCTGGCTTTGTACATTGTGACATTGTCATGGTGAATGAGATAAGGTCTCTCTTCATACTGCCACAAGTTTTAGGATGTACCACTATTGAGGGCACCCACGTGGCTCTCGTGTCCCCTCTCTCCTACTTTCCTGTCTATTAGTTGTGTTATCTAATAAAGCCAACATTGTCCCTCAAATTGGAATTAAGTGTCCAACCCAGACCAAAAGTACATTTGAGCATGTCCATTACATTACATTACATTGCATTTAGCTGACGCTTTTATCCAAAGCGACTAACAATTACAAAGTACATTCGACCAGGAAGATACAACCTTGAAGAAAACAGAATCATATAAGTACAACAGGTTTCATAGAGCCAAACATTTCAAGTGCTACTCAACTGGCTCATGTGCTCTGTTAGCAGTTCTTTGTTAGTAATTATATCGCTCGAAGTGGAGTCCAAAGAGATGAGTTTTCAGTCTGCGCCGGAAGATGTGCAAGCTATCTGCTGTCCTGATTTCAATGGGGAGCTCATTCCACCATTTTGGAGCCAGGATAGCAAACCGACGTGTTTTTGCTGATGGGAACTTGGGTCCCCCTCGCAGCGAGGGTGCAGCGAGTCGTTTGGCTGATGCAGAGCGGAGTGCACGTGCTGGGGTGTACAGTTTAACCATGTCCTGGATGTAGGAAGGGCCAGATCCATTCGCAGCATGGTACGCAAGTACCAGTGTCTTGAAGTGGATTCTAGCAGTTACTGGAAGCCAGTGAAGGGAGCGGAGGAGCGGCGTGGTGTGAGAAAATGTTGGAAGGTTGAAGACCAGACGAGCCGCTACAAAATGTCCACATTCAAAACCTCTCAATCGCCAACATATATACGTTCTACAAAAAGCACGTCTTTGTGCAAAACAATGTGACTCTTGAAGTTCAGTTATAGCCGAAGAAGTCAATGTGTCTTAACCCCACAGAGGCTGAAATTATTATTATTATTATTAAGAGAAAATCTTGTTTTGCTGCTGCAGGTGCCATTCTGATACTGGAAGACAAGGACCCCAACACCACTGACAGACTCATGCTGATTGACTTTGAGTACAGCAGTTACAATTACAGGTAAAGTTGTTGATCAACAGTAATGATTCATTCTGGTAAGAAATATGTTGTCTGGACTACACTTAGATGCATACACAAAGATTGTGCTCTTTCGTTTTTAAATGACTAATGTATTACTCGTTCATGTAGGGCAGGGGTGTCAAACTCAATTTCATCGCGGGCCACATTCGCATAAAGGTTGCACTCAAAGGGCCGGTTGTAACTATATAAATATATAATATATATAAAATAATGTATCATATTACATTATTGCCTCTGAATTGGATTATTATCAGATAGGATAATAACTTAGTAATTAACTACATCTGAAAGCAGAAGTCCAGGGCAAATAATTGCAAGTCTCTTCAGTGCGCATGTCACAAAACGAGATGCATTATGGGACATGTAGTTTATGGGCATATTATATTATAAACGTATTATAAACGTATGATATTATTTGCAAGCTCTTGCGGGCCACATAAAATGAAGTCGCGGGCCAGATTTGGCCCCCGGGCCTTGAGTTTGAGACCCCTGATGTAGGGGGTTTGACTTTGGGAACCATTTCTGTGGGTGGATGTATGACTACACCTATAACCAGTGGCCCTTCTACAAAGCCACACGGGAGAACTATCCCACCAGAGAGCAGCAGGTCAGTTTAAACCAGGGATGAATACAAGTAGACTAATCGATTAAAGGTCTATTATACTGTTTTTCATCAATATATAATAGGTCTCAGATATATACAAAACATGTCTCTGAAGTGTTTGGCTCCAAATACCAAGCAGATCATGCATTGTAGCATTACCCATAATCCCCTCTGTTTCAGCCCTGTTTCAAAAGTGCTGATTCGCTGTCTGTTACTTTAGATGAAAATAAGGAGCCACTCCTCACGCCCCTACCGAGATATTTGGTTAAAAAGAGGGAGGGGGGGGTTATCTTGGTTGGTGATTGGCTAATGGTTACTCAAGACAAAAAATCGTTATGACATCATAAAGTGGCCAAAATCTGATCAGCTCATTTTCAGACAGGTTTTTATATAAATGGATCAGGACAAAAAGAGAGTGAATCTTTTTTCCTGAGTCTCTTTTCACACAGGGGACACATGTTTTTGAATAAAAGCAATGCAAAAGTGTCTTTTGCATAATAGGTGACCTTTAAGTCCAATCCTTCAGAGTCCCACAAAAGAGACTCACAGTGTTGATGTTTAAACCAAAAATAGAAGGCCATCTCTTTTGGGAAATGGATACGCTCTGATCATACAGTGCCATCTAGTGGTTAAAATTGCTAATGCAAACTTTGTATTCAGATGGCAATCATTGATTTAAATTAGGCTAGATGAATAACCAGGCTACAGTGTTGTTGGAATCTGTATCGGTACAGCATAGGAGCTCAGTTTCAGTGCAGTGAACAGAAACGATAACCATCAAAACAATGCACACAAAAAGGAAACATACATTTGAAAGACAGTGAAATTATAGGAAACCTCCAGCTCATTGAGGCAAGGCAAGTTTATTTATATAGCACCTTTCAACACAAGGCAATTCAAAGTTATTAAGACATATTGCAGCAGTAACATATTTTAAAATGGCATTTTAAAACACTCATTTCAAAGCAAAGATAATAAAACATGAATAACAAGGGTACATGAATAAAAGTTACAGTGCAGTGTGAGATATGAATATATCAATTAAAAGCAGCAGCAAAAATAATATTGAGATCTTTCCAGTGCCTACAGAACAATATGGGTCAGTAAAAAGAACCTTGTGGTAAGGTGGAGTAGTGAGGGGAGTTAAGTGTCATAGAAGTCTTGATCACAGGAAGACAGCTGCAGGCTTTTATTTGTATCACACACATAGGCCTCCCACATGTATCACATATTGATATATGTGTACTGTATATCTGTATTATTAGTAAGGTTTGAAGCTCTCTTCATCAGAACCAAAAACACAAAACCTCAAGGACTTATCAGAGTCTAAAGCGATCGGTGGTATTTACTAGACTTCCTGTTTCCTCTAAGTCTATCTCTTCCGAACGTGTGAGAAGATGAAGTCTGACACGCACACAGCCACATATGAAATCATTCATAAGTCTGAACATGTTTAAATAACACAAAGTACATAACCACAGACATTGTAAGTACCAACGTTTTAAGTTTTAAACCAACGTGCAATATGTCTAATCTTTGCAAGCAATTGCATGAATGTGCCACACTTTTATTAATCAAACTTTTACATTTGTGTGTGTTTTTTTAGCAGTTAATATATTTAAGATGTTTAGAAGGGAATAAAATCCCTCAAATTGTCTATATGCAAAAATAATCATGACATTTTGGTTTGTGAATCTATTCACAATATAGGGAGTCCCTTTCCCATGCCACCCCGTCCCTCCCACTTCCTACCCATCTAGCCATTTCACAGAAAATCCTATCTGATGTTTGGTGGCAATCGTCTGAGTTCATCTATTATATTATACATTATTTATATTATAGCATAACAATTTATCCACATCAAATACATTCATAAATTACATTTTTATTTTTTCATAACATTTCATCTGTTTGAGCTGAATTGAGATTGACTCCTAATAATCTGCAAATGCCCCAAGGTGTGTATTATGTACAATCTTAATTTACATGAATGATATTACCAGATCAGCAGCTCTTTCAATAGCCTCTAATGTTTCCCCCTTAGCCTTATTAGCAGAAGCGATTGACAGCTCTGAGATTAGTAGGTCATGGAAGGATGATATCCATTGCTTAATAAATAAAGTATGTGGGGGTTTCCATCGTATTACAATAAAAACAATTTAAAGGGTATGTGAACTCCAATTATCTCAGATACAATGTCAATAACTTGTTTCCAGAACGTTCTTACTGCAGTACATTCATAAACCATGTGTTCATATGTGCCAATAGTATTTTGGTTACAGAGAAGGCACATGGGGCTTGGAATCGTCCTTAATTGACAGCATTTTCTGGTTGACAGGTAATATCTGTGCTGTGTATCATTTTATACTGTATCAATTGTTGATTGTGGTTACGCGATGTTGAGATATTATTCCATATTCTCTTCCAATCGATAGTCTGCGTGTAGTTTTTTGGATCTGCGTTCCATACTGCAGAGATGCCAATATACAGTATCTGGTTAATTTATCTTGCAGCTTTTTATACATATAAGTAATACCGCTCACCCTGTTTGAACTTAATATGACCTTAACTAATTGATGTGTTGGCAGAGGTTGATTCCAAGGAACTCCATATGTGCGCATGGCAGTACATAGTTGTCTTTCAATTCTTGTGGTGGTTGTATTCTCTAGCCACCTCCCTTGTGTGTGTTTTCCCTTCCCCTGTCTGTGTGGGCGTGGTGGCTGTCACTCCTGGCTCCCGGCTCAACCTCCACCTGCTGCAATCAGTTGGGCACCCTCCTCTGACACCTGATTTCCATCAGCCATTACTAATGGCATATCAGCGGAGGCTCCACAACCTATCAGCGCTAGATCGTTGTTTAAACCCCAGTGGTAAAACTCTCAGTCTTCTTAGAATTAGTTAGCTATTTCCGCTACACTTGAATGTTCTTCTTACCTGTTCTTCTTGTGCTCCAGGATTACTCTCCAGCCGGATTACTCTCCACGCTCCTCCACAGCCGCTAGCAACCAGATTACTCTCCACGCTCCTCCACCTCAACAGCCGCTAGCAACCGGATTACTCTCCACGCTCCTCCACCTCAACAGCCGCCAGCAACCGGATTACTCTCCACGCTCCTTCTCCTCAAAATAAAACCTTTGTAACACTCTGCCGTGTCCTGCGTTTGGGTCCTCTCAGATAACCGTAACAGAACGATCTGGCCAGTATGGACCCAGCGGACACCGGCTACCAGCCCAAGACTGCGGACGAACTCTGCCAAGCCCTGGCCAATCAAGGCGCTCTCGTGGTGCATCACGATACAGTTCTCCGTGAGGCAGTGGAGACTCTCCGGAACCTCTCCGCTAATGTGCAAAGGATCGGCACGCAGGTAGAACTGCTCACCTCACAGGCTTCTCCCCCGCAGCCCGCTGCACAGCCAACAGCCCCCCCCCCCCCCCCCTCCTGCCGCACCCCTCCATCAGCTACGAGAGGCTGTCATTCCCACACCGGAGCGATACGCTGGAGATTTGGGTATTTGTAGAGCCTTTTTGTTCCAGTGTACGTTAGTTTTTGAGCAGCAGCCTAGTACTTATCACACAGATGGGGCTAGGGTATCATATGTAATGAGTCTGTTGAGGGGGAGGGCTTTAGATTGGGCCAGAGCCGTATAATAGAAGAGTTATGACATCTCCGTTCACTCCAATGGACCACTTTTTTACAGCAATGGCGGATCGTGGAGCCTCTCATTCGTTCCCCGGAAGTTAGCGCAAAGGCTAGCAGAGCTGTGGAGTTGCAGCATAATAGACCGTTCGTGACGGACTTTTAAAGGTAAGAAGAAGTTTAAAGATTTATATTGCGGATATTATCAGTACATCTGATTCAAATGAACATGTGTATTAAAGGATGTCAGTGGATTATCCCTAAATCAGTAGATTTAGGGAACGTTTACAGATAACAGATCAAGCTAGGATACCGAAGCAAGTTAGCAACAGACGTTGAACAACCTTTTAATTGTAAATTCCGTTCTCTTAATTTCATTTCGTCCAACGTTGTTGAATTAGAGAAGAGGGGCTTCTAAACGGGATTGTATGCGGGGGTGGAGGGAGTTAAATATTAGATAAATATAACTTTGGTGCGTGTAAGAGTGAGTGTTTTTAGCAGAGCCATATTGTGTCCTTGTGATTATGTTGATTATTACCTGCCTGTATAATGTTGCAGCTCAGCTGATTTTGGATTGATGGCAAAGGAAGAGGAACTTAAGTGAGAGTGAACACACAAGGTAAGTTTAATACTACTGTTTTATATAAGTAAGCATACTAAACATGTATTCTATCACTGTATTATATAAGTAATCTTGTTAGTAACCTACTGTATGGCAGGTGGAGGGGCAGTGATGTTACAGGTGGAGGAGCAAAACTGCAAGACTGCAAACTCACAAGACAGAGAAATCAAAGTTTGTTCTCCAGAGAAGAGGTTGATTTCACTTCAATTTTTTATTTCATATTTTCTAAAGATGTGGAAATGGCAACAAAAAAACACGTGAGAGCTGTAACCAAGACAACTGTAACAACAGGAGTAGAGAGCCACCAAGGTTTTTCAAGTCCCTCTCTTACTCCATTTTGCCAACCCAAACTTCCAGGTACATGACGGGACACCTTGCTTGTTTTTGTTGTTTGCTCTCCTCTGGCTGGGTGCTGGCAGGTGGAGGGCAGTGATGTTGGCAGGTGGAGGGGCAGTGATGTTATGGGTGGAGGGGCAGTGATGTTAGCTGGGTGCTGGCAGGTGGAAGAGCAATGTTTAGTCCAAATATTTCCATTGCAACGGCTAATGGAAATGATTGCAGCTGTGGATCTGTTTGGGGGTTGCTGGATGTGGTAGCTTGGCTGCTGTTGTTCCTTTTCACCTTTTGGATTGGCTCTTGCTTCCAAAATGGCCATCTTTTAATTTTATTTTTTTTCTGTCATTTCTGATTTGTTTTGGCCTCAATTCTCAGCCTCAGCCGTATACATCTTTTTACGAGTTTTTGTTGTACTCCACAGCATGACGGAAGCCTGCTGGAGAGGGCCTGAGCTTCTTTCTCCAAGACACCCACTGCGTTGGGGAGCTGCATGAGGGAGGAACCAGTCTTGGTCCTAAATAGTTCCTCAATTTGGTGAATGAAGTCAAAGGCTTCTTGGGAGGGACGACAAAGAGCACCTGCCTTGAAGTCTTTCAAGTCCACTAACAAGCTGTTGTCACCAGAAGGACTCTCATCATGGTGCTCTGTTGCAATTTTGCATTTTTCACAGATGCTGGCAAACTTGATGATTTTGTGGACGATGTAGCCTGCAAGATGGAAGAGAATACATTTCTCAG
This sequence comes from Gymnodraco acuticeps, assembly GCF_902827175.1. Classification (NCBI taxonomy): domain Eukaryota; kingdom Metazoa; phylum Chordata; class Actinopteri; order Perciformes; family Bathydraconidae; genus Gymnodraco; species Gymnodraco acuticeps. The sequence continues at coordinate 2,153,920 of NW_022989949.1, read as the reverse complement.
TTTTTGTGAGGTCAGGTGCTGCTGCTCTGTTCACCGCCATCAGCTGTTCCACTCTGACTGATGGAGTGATTTTTGGCTCCCCTGTGTCCAGGAAGTCTGCCAAAAAGTTACTGTGGTCTTCCTGGTAGCTCCCAGAGCTGATGGTGGTGAGGAACTGCCCCACAGATATGATTCTCAGTGCATGATGGAATTCCACTGGAGTTGGGACAGGATTTTTAGACCTCACACAGCTGAATGTATTTTCAAGGCAGTCTTGTGTGAACCTTGACGTTAACACAAACCTGTGTCCTTGTGTAAGCATCTCCTCTTGTATGGCCAAAATTGATGTTGTTGCCATTATCACCCCTGTTTGAACAGGCTTCCAACCTCCCTTTTGACCTATCTTTATCCCACGAAACAGATGGACGATGTTCTGGAGGAAGGTGATGGCCTTTTGGTACTCCTCCATCTTGAGCCTGCTCAGGGCTGTAATTGGATGGCGAGATGACATCAGATCAAACCAACGATCAACCTGCTCCAGGAACCACGCTGTCGTCAGGTATGACAGAGGGGCGGTTTTCTTGCTGCACCATGTATTTCAGCCCAGCACTTGTAGCCTTACTGAACACATTTAGAGCAAGACCAACCTTCATCTTATCAAAGTGACTTGGCTCGATGGCTGCAGCTGAAAGATGGGGAGCTATTTTTAAGGCCATCCCTTCCTGAAAGGTCAATAAGTCCTTAATGGGGACCACAGAAACCTCGTTAGAGGGGAGGTTCTCTCTGTTAACAACATCCTCAGGAATTATGAAGACCTGCCCACGGACAAGGGCACTTTTTAAATTTTTACCAGATGTGGGACATCGGGCATGAAATAGAGCTGCCTGTCTGGTTTTGCTGGATGTGGCACCGATGTTTTATTTTGGTCCACCCCAAAGGATTTCCACATGGCTCGGTTAGGGCTACCCATGTCGGTGGTGACATCAAGCACATGTAGCCCTATGGATGCTGCCCTCTGTATTATCTCAATAATGATTGGCCTGTACTCTGCTCCATTGGTAGAATTGCCAGTGTAATGATATGCCACTACTTGCTTCCACCGTGTTGTGTTTCCAGCCAACATAAACACACAAGCATGTGTTGCCACCCCTGTGTGACCTGGTAAAGTCACATCACCGTACAGTTTGCCTGTAATCATGTCTAACTCCACACTTGGTGTGATTGCCATTTCATCCAAGGTCAACACACACTCCCTTTCAAGGTCTGTCAATTTATCTGCCTTCAATTTTAGGAAATCAAAGACCTCTGTCAACACACCAGGCTCAAACTTAACACATTGCATCCTTCTTTGCAGTGTCCTTAATCCTGGAAGGGGAATCTTCAATTCCTGCAGAGTTTTGTAACCCGTTGGTCCGCTCGCAAAGCGAATTTTTAAAGCCTTCTTAATTGTCTCATTGCTCCATTTCATCCCCTTTGTGGTGAGTCTGCCCAATGCCTTCAGTTGGTCTTTTGAAAACGTTTTCTTATATTTCTTGTCCCTAATTTTCATTGTTTTCTTGAGAGCTGCATTTTCCTTCCTGATTTTTCTTAGTGCAGCCTTTGCTTTTTTGGTAATTCCTTCTTGGCTCTTTAATTTTCTCTTTAATTGTTGTAATAGATCTGTTTGAATGGCTGCTGGTTCCCTCGTATGCTGACTGGCTGCTGGTTCCCTCGTATGCTGACTGGCTGCTGGCTGAGTGGGTGGTGTCCGCCCTCCCTGTCTCTCCTCACTAGCCATGTCCTCTCTTTCTTCACCCTCACTTTCCTTTCTCTCAGTCTCCTCATCCCTTCTTCCCTCAATCTTTGAGACTAATGTAAGTAGAAGACATGGCACTGTAAATGTTCGAACATTTAAAATATTATACCACTTAAAAATAAGAAATATTACTTTTGTTACTAAGAGTTCATACTTATTATACCTGTGTCACCTTTCACACTATAGCTGTGATCATGAGCTATGGGCTTTGTAGATACAGGTCCCGGGGTGAATCGTGGTGCAGGGGCCCTTCTCTTTTTGACCACAGGGCGATGCACGAAGATGGTGGGTATAGCCTCTGCTCTCAGCCTAGTCTTGCCCTTTTTTGTCTTGACAAACTGGTCTGCATCAAAATGTGCCTGCAGAGTGACTTGAGGTTACTTCACACACAGAACAACTGTGTCTGAATCTTGTCTGCCCACATACATATTCCATAGTGGTTGAATACACAGTATTAGGAAACACTTTATACTTACTGGACATGTTATACTCATTACATACTGTATATAAAATATGACCAAGAATGTGAGACAACTTTATAGAAATTCATATCACATCTGTTACTGATGCCATTTGTCATACTTTATTAAATTCACAAATAATAAAGTTCCATAACTTCAGTTGGGAACAAAGACCACACCTTATCTCCCCAAGGCAATTTCCCATCCAATAGGTGTGCTATATAGGTGTGTATAACCCTTTCTCCTGTCTGTTTATCCCTCTTTCAGCACAAGAACCAGAGGGGGATTCAATGGAGCCTGAATACCTGCACTGAGACCCTCACCCTGCACCCTGAGTCTCAACTCTCAGTGTTTTTCAAGCCTTTCCCTGTTTTTTTGTATTAAACAAAACATTAAGCTTTCCCAATGGTGTGGTTTTCGTTTTGTGAAAAAGTGCAAATGCATTGTTTGTATATAATTACCTCACATATTTTTTTGCTGTTGGTCGTGAAATTGCTCCTGCTGACTTGAGCCAGCCATTTTTTCCTCCGCTCTGTGTCAGTGGGGAAGCCGTACATTCGTACTCCTTTCTCGGAGCGATTTGAGCATCCCCAGGCAGCACAGCAAACCATGGTGGCGACTGGGAGGCAGCACAGCAAACCAGGACAACACGGAGGAAAAGGCACAGACAAACTGCATGATATGCTATTCAATGTTTATTGAATTCCATGTATTTGCAATGGATGTTCCTAAAACAACACATTTAACATCATCATCATGCTGCTGCTGCTAGTCCTTTGATAGTCACCTGTCGGTCTCCTGTCCTTTCTGAAAGCCATAAAGATGACATTAGTCATTTAGATAACTTGTGTCCTCAATTACCAGGGGATTACTGAAACTACCATGAATTTAAGAAAATGGTAGACATTAATCTAATCTGAATTTTAAAGCATTACTTTAGATCCCCTCCCTCTAAATATATTAATAAACATTAGAAAGTGATGCTCCTGACTACCATACAAGTTTAAGAAGATAATATTGGTTTTAAAGAATTCAAAGCTATAAATAAACAGCAACAGGCTCTTTAACCAAGGCACTGTTAGCCTACCATGTAAACTAGTTGTTCACACTAATCCTAATATTATCACTTAATATTAGCAAATTCTATTTTATTTTTTAAAACATATTGATGTAAATACATACACATATCGATTTGTTGTATAAATATTGCAAATCAAAACCTTTATTCACTAATAATTACCAAAAATCGTAGTTCTATCTCCTGTTATCAGTGCATTCACATTGCCCGCCATGAACTTCCGGGGAACGATCCTCGTCTACATGAACCACGTGACGATAACCGTTTTTGGACTTCCGTTGTCGTAACTCTTCTATTATACGGCTCTGGATTGGGCTACAACTGTTAGGGAGAGTGTGAAGCTGACAATTGAGCGGCCCGACCAAGCAAGGAGGCAGAGGCAGACCGTCCAAATACAACCCGACGTGGGCATTTATTAAAATAATGTGCACAAAGTTCACAGCCTCAATCCTGCTGTTCTCCTTGCACACATCCTGCCGCCACCAGGATCTCACACACACTACCAGCCTCTCAATCAGACAGGGAACAGAGCCTAAATACACACACTCAAATCAGCACAACAAGACACAGGTGAGGGGGGAGGAGACAACACAGGACACCAGGTGCACACAATCATCAGCCACAGACCTCAACTGTACTGTGCAATCACGCTAATAAAGTGCAATATTACCCGGCCTGAAGCCGTCAGTCCATAGTGACGCAAACCTTCGTCACAGAGAGCCAGCCACAAATTTGCTGGTCATATGATACTTTCATTTCCGAAATGAAAAAAGTTTTTGATCACCCGGTACGGGGGAGGGACGCTTCCAGACACCTTCTTTCTCTCCGGCAGGGCTCCCGTAGTGTAGCCGCATTTTCAGTTGAGTTTAGAACAGTTGCTTCCGACTCACGCTGGAATAACGAGTCATTGCAGGATGCTTTTCTTCAGGGGCTGAACGAAGCAATTAAAGACGAGCTAGCGGCTAGGGATGATCCAGGTAGCTTGGATAATTTAATTGCCACAGCCATTAAGATTGATAATCGCCTCAGAGAGAGACGTAGGGATAGGACTAGCCGTCACTCCAATCCCAGCGACTCCTCACTTGATCCCCAAATTGGCACTGCCACTACCCCTATTCCCAGATCTTTCCCGACTCCTTACTCAGTCTCATCCCCTGGAGATGAGCCCATGCAAGTGGGAAGGGCCCGCCTCTCACCATCTGAGCGTGCTAGAAGGATCCAGGCTGGGGAATGTGTTTATTGCAGCCAAACCAGTCATCTCGTTTCCTCCTGTCCTAATCTGCCAAAAGGTCAGGCTCGTCAGTAGCTGTGGGGATTCTGGCGAGCCCTTCCTCCTCTCTCAACCCCCGACCCAGAACGCAGCTAGAAGCCATGCTTTGCTGCGACCAACAGTCCCTACCCCTGCTCGCCTTAGTGGACTCAGGGGCGGATGAGAACTGTTTGGACATTGACATTGCAGCTCAGGCAGGAATTTCCTGCGAAGTGTTAGATTCACCTCTTAGTGCTAATGCTCTAAATGGAAAATTCCTGGCCCAAATCACTCACCGCACCAAGCCAGTAAACCTCATTCTGTCTGGAAACCATTGTGAGTTTATTCAGTTTCACCTAATTTCCTCACCTCATGCCCCCATAGTGTTGGGCCATCCCTGGTTAAGAACACACAACCCCCAGAGATTGATTGGGTAACTGGCAAAATCATAAGTTGGAGTTCTTTTTGCTTATCCTCATGCCTGCAGTCTGCCCTACCGCCAGCAGAGGCCGCCTCTCCACCACCCAAGATCGAGCCGCCTGACCTGTCATCTGTTCCCACTGAATATCATAACCTAGGAGAGGTGTTCAGTAAACAGCAAGCTCTTTCTCTTCCTCCTCATCGACCCTACGACTGTCCCATTGACCTCCTTCTGTCCCATTGACCTCCTTCCCGGGGCCCCTCTGCCTTCCTCACGTCTGTTCAACCTGTCTCGCCCTGAGAGAAAATCCATGGAGAATTACATCCATGACTCCCTGGCTGCCGGTGTCATTCGGCCATCCTCCTCCCCGGTCGGTGCTGGTTTTTTCTTCGTCTCCAAGAAGGACCGCTCACTGCGGCCCTGCATTGATTACCGGGGTCTCAATGCCATTACTGTAAAGAACAAATACCCACTACCCCTCATTAACTCCGCCTTTGAACCCCTCCAGGAAGCCACCATTTTTTCCAAACTGGACCTCCGCAATGCCTACCACCTCGTCAGAATCCGAGAAGGGGACGAGTGGAAGACGGCCTTTAACACACCACTCGGTCACTTCGAGTATCTGGTGATGCCTTTTGGACTGACGAATGCCCCAGCAGTCTTTCAGTCGATGGTGAACGATGTGCTCCGTGACCTCCTCAACCGGTCAGTCTTTGTCTACCTGGATGACATCCTCATATTCTCTCGTAACAAGGAGGAGCACATTATCCATGTCAGGCAGGTGCTGCAGAGACTCCTGGAAAACAGACTCTTTGTGAAGGCGGAGAAATGCGAATTCCATGTCAACACAATCTCATTCCTGGGCTACATCATTGAGGAAGGAAAGCTTAGGACCGACCCTGAGAAGATCCAAGCGGTGGCGGGGTGGCCCAAACCAACCTCAGTTAAACAGCTTCAACGGTTTCTTGGTTTCGCCAATTTCTATCGGCGCTTCATCAGGGACTACAGCAGAGTGGCGGGTCCTTTAACCAGACTCACTTCCCCTACAACTGTTTTTTCCTGGACCCCAGAGTGCGATGCAGCCTTCTCGGAGCTAAAGAGACTCTTCACTACTGCCCCTGTGCTCATCCACACTGATTCCTCTCGCCAGTTCGTTGTGGAGGTCGATGCCTCCAACACCGGGGTAGGGGCAGTTCTTTCCCAGCGCTCGGAACGAGACCAAAAATTGCATCCGTGTGCATTTTTCTCTCGCCGCCTCACCCCAGCTGAGAAGAACTATGACGTGGGTAACAGAGAGCTGCTGGCTGTCAAACTTGCCCTAGAGGAGTGGAGGCACTGGCTGGAGGGAGCTGAACTCCCTTTTATTGTATGGACGGACCACAAGAACCTGGCGTACATCCAATCTGCCAAGCGCCTTAACTCCCGTCAGGCTCGATGGGCCCTGTATTTCGGCCGCTTCTCATTCACCCTCACCTACCGTCCAGGGTCACGGAACCTCAAGCCTGACGCTCTCTCTCGCCAGTTCGCTTCCGAAGGACCAGCTGCCAGTCCAGACACTATCCTGCCTGCCTCCTGCGTGGTGGGGGCTGTTACCTGGGAGATTGAGTCATTGGTCAGGGAGGCTCAGCGAACGCAGCCTAACCCAGGTAACTGCCCAGCTAATAGTCTTTTTGTGCCTACCCCTGTTCGCTCCAAGGTCCTGCAGTGGGCACACGCCTCTCGTCTCTCATGTCATCCTGGTGTCCATCGCACACTGTTTATTCTCAGACAACGGTTCTGGTGGCCTTCCATGGCTCAAGACACCAGGGCCTTTGTTGCTGCCTGTACAGTATGTGCCCGCGCCAAGTCCTCCCACCAGTCTCCCTCTGGCCTGCTTCGCCCGCTGGCCGGTACCCTAGTCGCCCTTGGTCGCATGTGGCATTGGATTTTGTTACTGGACTTCCACTTTCACAAGGAAATACCATCATCCTAACTATTGTGGACAGATTTTCAAAGATGGTACACTTTGTGGCTCTTTCCAAGCTTCCCACTGCCCGAGAGACTGCAGATCTTCTGGTCAACCATGTAGTTCGACTTCATGGGATCCCCACCGACATCGTCTCTGACCGGGGTCCCCAGTTCATTTCCCACGTTTGGAAGGCCTTCTGTCAGGCTCTGGGAGCATCGGTGAGCCTGTCATCTGGCTATCATCCTCAGACGAACGGGCAAACGGAACGGGCCAACCAGGATCTGGGGGCGGCCCTTCGTTGTGTGGCTTTCAGGAACCCTTTGTCATGGTGCCCACATCTGCCATGGATCGAATATGCCCACAACTCCCTGTCAAGTGCAGCCACAGGTATTTCACCCTTTCATTGTGCCATGGGTTTCCAACCACCTCTGTTTCCAGCCCAGGAAGAGGAAGTTGCTGTTCCCTCCGTTCAGGCCCACCTTCGTCGCTGTCGTAAGGTGTGGAGGGACACCCGAGCAGCCCTGCTCCGCTCCGCGGCCCGCAACCGCCTCATCGCAGACCGCCACAGGACCCCGGCTCCCAACTACTTACCAGGTCAGAGTGTTTGGCTTTCTTCCAAAGATCTCCCACTCAAGACAGAGTCGAAGAAACTTACTCCACGGTATGTCGGTCCCTTCATCATCGACTCTATTATCAATCCATCTGCAGTCAAGCTCAAGCTTCCCTCACACATGAAGGTTCATCCGACATTTCATGTCTCTCTGTTGAAACCTGTTGCCAGCAGTCCTTTGTCTCCTCCAGTGAGTGTTCCCCCACCCCCCTGCATCATCAATAATCACCCAACCTACACCGTCAGGCGATTGTTGGACGTTCGTCGCCGTGGAAGGGGATTCCAATATATTGTGGATTGGGAGGGCTATGGTCCAGAGGAGAGGTGTTGGGTTCCCCGGCGAGACATCGTGGGCGCATCTCTGGTACGGGACTTCCACCGGGATAACCCTGGAAGACCTGGTAGACCTGGTAGACCGCCTGGAGGCGTCCCTTAAGGGGGGGGTACTGTGGTGGTTGTATTCTCCAGCCACCCTCCCTTGTGTGTGTGTTCCCTTCCCCTGTCTGTGTGGGCGTGGTGGCTGTCACTCCTGGCTCCCGGCTCAACCTCCACCTGCTGCAATCAGTTGGGCACCCTCCTCTGCTACACACCTGATTTCCATCCGCCATTACTAATGGCATATCAGCGGAGGCTCCACAACCTGTCAGCGCCAGATCGTTGTTTAAACCCCAGTGGTAAAACTCTCAGCCTTCTTAGAATTAGTTCGCTATTTCCGCTACACTTGAATGTTCTTCTTACCTGTTCTTATTGTGCTCCAGGATTACTCTCCAGCCGGATTACTCTCCACGCTCCTCCACCTCAACAGCCGCTAGCAACCGGATTACTCTCCACGCTCCTCCACCTCAACAGCCGCCAGCAACCGGATTACTCTCCACGCTCCTTCTCCTCAAAATAAAACCTTTGTAACACTCTGCCGTGTCCTGCGTTTGGGTCCTCTCAGATAACCGTAACAATTCTTGGAAGGACATCAAGCCGTTGTCGTTGGTTATGTCAGAAAGATAATATATTCCTCGGGGTTGCCATTGTGGGAATTGAATTGCTTTTTTTACAATACGCAGTGGCGGCGCCAGAGTATTTTTGTTGGGTAATCTATGGTAGGGCTAACCCATACAGTGGTGGGGCTCAAGTCAGTATTTGTAATGTAATTACATACACGCTATATCGCACCCCTTGACAGTGAAACGCACGCGTGAGGCTTTTATTAGCTTTTATTAGTCTCCTTTTATCAACGAGAGCAAAAGGTGTGAGTTAAACAATACAATAGCCTATTCTGCTAATTCCACGTTGTTACAACATGCTACGCAGCGGCAGAAGCAAGAAAAGTTGGCATATAGAATTGACACGGAGAGGGAGAGTGAGGGAGAGAGACAGAGACACAGGTAAACAGAGAGAGACTGTGAGGAATTGCAGTATCTCCTTCTCCTTTTTTCTGTTTGTCTGTCTTCCTGGCTGGGCGTGGTTGACCTACTTTCCGTTTCCCGCCAACTCGCCTCCGCTCCTGTTTCTCATCATCACTAATTACCACTACTCACCTGCTGCTGCTTAAAACTCCGGTTCGATCATCAGACTTCGCCAGTTCTTCGTATACTCACAGTGGTAAACTCCAGTTCCGGCTGACTAGAATTGCTAGTCTTTTTGTATACTCTTCCAGTTGGATTTTTCATATAGGCCTACTAATCCTGTTCTGTTTTGTGCCTGTTCCAGAAACTCCATATTCCATTCCGTCCTGCCTGCCACGTCCAGCCCAACCTCCGTCTCAGCCCTGCTCCACGTTCTTCCCACTCTGTTGAGAGTTTGCTTTGTCTCCTGCCTGTTTTTTGAGTACTTGAATAAATCCAGTCTTTTTGACACTTCACCTAAGTCTCCGTCCCAAGTGTTCTTGCATAGCGGGTTCAAGTTTTGAGTCTCTTTACGAGGAGCGTAACAGAAGAACTGGCCAAGAATAAACCCCGCAGGATCCGGAGCGGATTCTACCCCAATCCTTCATGCCCTGTCAAGTCAGGGTTCCCTCCTGGGTGAACACGAAAAGCTCATCCGAGCGTTGGTTGAGAGTAACCGGTCCATGGCTCATCATGTCTCCGAGTTGGCGTGCCAGATCTCTGCTCTCACTACCTCGACGGTAGCATTTCAGGCTACTCCCAGTCCAGTCCCTTTGTCCTCGCCAGGATTTTCCTATCACCGATCCTGAGCCATTTCACGGAGATGTGGAGAAATGCAGAGGTTTTTTGTTTCAATGTAACGAGGTTTTTCGCCAGCGTCCTGTTGCATTTGCTGCTGAAGCAACGAGGATTAATTTTGTTTTGGGGTTGCCCCGCGGGAGAGCTTTAACCTGGGCAGAGGCTTTAAACTCTTCGGTGGATTTTGACACTCTACGTTTTGAGGGCTTCTCTGATCGGTTCTCAGCTGTTTTTGATCATCCCAACTCCTCTCGCTCCGCCGAGAATAAGCTGCTTAGCCTGCAACAAGGAAGCCGGACAGTGGCTGATTACTCCATCGAGTTTCACACATTCGCTGCAGAGGCTCGATGGGACGAGGCGGCTCTCAAGGCGGTGTTTTTAAGAGGATTAAGTGACCAGCTTCGGGACGAATTGGCAGCACGAGACGTTCCAGCGGATCTCTCAGAGCTGATCTCCTTAGTGTCTAGTTTGGACGGTCGTCTACGGGAGCGCCGAGCTGAGCGAACACGGAGGGATTCACCAGTCTCACTCAGTAAGCCCAGTTTTTCCTCCTACTCTGCTCACTCTGTGTCTAGACCTCCATCTTTTCCTCCGCCGTCCAGCGTGCGCACCTCTTCTCAGGAGGAGCCCATGCAACTGGGTCGTGCTAGACTTTCTCTGGAGGAGCGTCTGCGCCGGATAGGTGCAGGCCAATGCCTGTATTGTGGAAAGACTGGGCATAGCATCAGTGCTTGAATTGGAATGAAAAAGGTGCCAGTACTCTAAAATCAGCAACTTTTTCAAGTCAATTTTATATATACAGCCCACAAACAAGAATGTGGCTACTATAATGCTGGTGGGTTTGTCTCTTTACTACTGTATATTTTAGAAAGGTTCACTGTACTTAACATTTTTTATGATAGGCAGCGGATATGGCTAAAGCTCAGTAAGGTCAATATTAACTGAAAATATAGCAATCAAAGTCTAGATCTTCTGCTGAAGACACATGAAGCAGAGACCTTTCAGGTGAGAGCCCCTCTGGTGGTGTTCAACATTAATGACAAGGAAACAAAGCTCTGGTCAGAAGCATTTTTTATAAAAAAGCTTTAACAAAATTAAGTATTTCTGTACATTTTGAATGCAATCTAACTTTCCAACTCAGAAAACGAAAAACGAAAAAGTGCCAAAAGTCTTCTCACATGGCTGAGCTGCTTTGCAATATACTTCACCACTGAAGAATACAAATATGTATAAAGTAAACTATGATGCAATCTAACTTTCCAACTCAGAAAAATGATAAAGAGCATGAACAAAGAACATGTAAAAACAAATGCAACATTTGCACAATCTAAAATGAGAAACTGTAACTGCAAGTAACAAAGTCTGAGCCATGGTAAAGAGTTACATTGAACACCAAGCTGATCAGATAACTCCCTGGTTGGTCTGAAGTCCTTCTATCTCCAGGATCTGTACAAATCGGCACATTATGCCAAAAGTCTTCTCACTGGGTGAGCTGCTTTGCAATATACTTCACATTGTTAGAAAAGGCTCCAGAAGGCCTTGGGGACATCAGTATCAGGGGCTGGAGCTGGACAGGCTCTTTCATCAGCACTTCTCCTTCCCTTTGCCAGCCAGGACCTCACATACTGTTCCGGATTGAACTGTCCTAGTGATGGTCCATTACATTTAATGAAAACCAGGCTGGACAGTCGGCTGACAGAGAGAGCATTCCTTTTTGCAGTAAGGATATCGTTCATGCAGCTGAATGCCTGCTCACACTCACTAGTGGAGACAGCGATGGTTCGGACTGCTTTCAGTAGAGGCTCCATGGCAGCAGGTGTACGGGATGCCCTGGTTTACTTGTATTCGCGAAAGCCCTGAACAGTCTCTCTTCTGTCCACTTTCAGCACTTCGCACAAACGTAGCACCTCTATGTCCCCATACTGTACGTCTAACTCCTCTTCAGGCCAACTTCCAGGATGGATAACTTTCATGTCCTGGATTAGCTGATTGTCCCGGGCCTCCCGGCCATGTAATGGGATTTCTCTTGTGCTGACATGAGAGGAGGTTGTGGAAGTCATTCTGTGTCTCAGATTCTCTACCATACTGCGGAAAAACTGACCTGCATGAATCTGTACAAGCCTGCCATTCTCACGCAGGGCAACACCCTTGAAGGACTTCTCAGCTAGAGCTGTATGAACTGTAGTCATGTGTGGGCCAGGCATGGTGACCATGGATTCAAAAACTCGTATTTCTCGAGTTAAGAGCCTATCTGCTGTAGGCAGTGTCATCTCTCTTTTTTGGAGTTGCCGAGAGAGGTCGCTGAGCTCTGTGAGCGCATCGTACATCAGTCCCAGATTGCTGACAAACGTTGCAGATGTGAGCACATCATCCAGGCCCTTGTACTTTGCTCTGTCTCTGGAATCCCTGCTCGTGTCGTTTGCAGCATTTGTGAAGTGATCATGAAGCACTCGGTAGTTTTCCCAGACTGCTCTGACGCTCCTTTCACTTGAAGCCACCCAGCGGATGGACAAAACACGCCCTATCACCAGGAGACGCTGTCCGACTGCTTGCGCACACTGCGCTAACTGCCTCTGATTTTTGGGGGAGGCATGGAACAAGGAATAGAGTTTGTCAAAAAAGATCTGGAAATGATTGAGCCCTGAGACCTCCTTGACCACATCCCCAACTGCCAGCTCTAGACGATGATTGGAGCAGTGCCACACAAACAGGCTTGGGAATTTACTACACAACTGGGTAGCAACGCCTGTTCTCTTCCCTAGCATGACTGAAGCCCCATCACATGCAAAAGAAACGAAACACTGACCTAAAAAGTCCTCGTTAAAATCTCTTCCAAGACACTCCATTAACGCCTTTGTGATGTCATCAGCCGTTGTTCCATCCAACTCGATCAGCTCCCAAAAAAACGTTTCGGGCTCAGCATCAGCTAATGCTGAGCGTAGACACACAACAAGCACCGTTTTACCACTAATAGTGGTAGATTCATCGACCAAAACACAGAGTTTTCTTTGGTTTTCTGTAATGTCTTTTGCCCTTTTTTTCTTCAGCTCATGAGCTATGTGGTCGATGATTTCGCCACAGGTTTTATTGGAGTGCAAAACCCTGCCCACGTTCAGCCCATTCAGTTTCTGTACATTCAAATCAATTGGCATGTCTGTGAATGGCCGGCTATGTTTGCCAATTTTATATGCCGTTCGAAAAACTCTGATAGTGGTGTCTAATTCAGATTTATGCATAGACTGCACTTGATGTTGAATAGTTTCACATGAAGCAGATGTAAGGATGTCAGCAGCTTTTACATGGGCTTGTGATTCTTTATGTTCATTGATTTTTTTTCTCAGGCTAGCTTGTTGTTTGCCCTTGTCAACACCGAAATGAGACACTGCACACTCACCCCATTCAGTTGACAGTTTCAGTCCTTGTCCAGTGTGTATTCCCAAAGATTTGACATCTCTGCATATCCGACATCCTAGCTTCTTATCTTTAAGAAGGAGCCATGCATTGGTCTTGCAAAAAAATATTGCACCTGGTCCGTTGTCCAGCAGTCAGGTGCATCGCTTTGCCCGGTGTTGGTGGTGGCAGTTGAGCCAGCAGCAGCTAACGTTAGAGGCTCTGGAGGAGGCGGCGGAGCTAGTGCTAATGCTAATGCACTAGAACTTGGAGCAGGAGGATCAACCAAAGAAAGCTCCCCATCAGACACAATTTCCAACACAGGCACAGCATTCTCTGTATTTGAAGTTTCTTCCGGCGACAACCGCTGTCTTTTTGCACTTTTATTAATCCACGCTAACATTTTAGAAATGCTAATTTGTGACGTGACTTGCTTTCCTTCTCTCGGGGGCGTGCCTGCTCTGTTCTATCACTCTACATAGCCACCCACTGGGTGGGAGTTGCACTGCATAAACACAACACACGTGCATCTAGGTATGTAAATTGTAAAGCATTAAAACATGGTTTTACTAACAGTTTTCAGTATGTTGTTACTTCGGCATTATTATTATTATTATTTTGAAACGTGTATTACTATTAAATCACGGTCAAATAGGTTAATTTTGACATAGTCGTTTCCACCACAGTATTTACATGGAGAAGATAAGCCCCGCCCCCCTCTCCAGCACGTTCTGTTTGAATGACAGGAGTAAACAGCTGACAGCCGCTGTGAAACTCCAGCGGTTAGAGCGATGAGAATGTCCGTTCGGCACCTCATGACGCATCTACTGAGTACCGGGCGGCTGTATATATATATATGGATGTATAATAAGAACGGCGGGAGAGTGTTGAGTACTGGCACGGTGCATGAGTACCGGAGTACCGCCAGCATGCCGGTACTGAGCAAGAAGTGCCGGTACTCCATGGGTCAGAACCAGAAGTGCCGGTACTGCGTACCGGTGAGTACCGGCCCAATTCCAGCACTGCATAGCATGCGGGTTAAGTGATCATTATATGATATTCTGTACCCGCAAAAAGCTAAAACAAAGGGCCGGCTGTCACAAAACAGTCATATCTAGAGACCTCAAAAACTACTCTAGCGAGGCCTTTAACCTAGAACTGGAGAGCCTGGACTGGTCAGATGAGCTCAGTGGTACACAAGTTGAAGAAACATGGCTTGGTTTCAAAAACAAATTCTCTGCAATACGCAATGATTTGGAACGACTAAGAACAACCAGGGTAAAAAATCGCGCTGAGCCGTGGATGCACTCCGGCATACTGACCGCCATGAAAACCAGAGACAAAAAATGCTCTGAGTTTCATAAAAGTCAGTCAATGCTTTCCAAAAGCACGAGCAGTGAACTCCAGGCCCACGTGACTGAACTCAAAATTGAAAGAAACAGACTAAGAAATGACGTAAGCTCCATGATCAAAACTGCCAAAAAGAATTTCATCAATGTCAAAACTGAGGAAAACAAAAATAAACCCCGTGAACTTTGGAAATTACTCAATAACCAGCTTGGCTGCAGTAAAAAACTCAAAACGAGATTTTCTAACTTAAACATAAAGACAGATATCAGGCTCATCACAGACAAACTGGATGTGGCCAAGTACTTGAACATTTTTTTCACAAACATAGCCACAACTCTTGTAAATAAATTACCCTCCCACTCAGGGCTTTTTGGAGTAGATCACATCATGACCTACTACAAAAACCTAGGGGTACGCAAAGATGATTTCAGTCTAGCAAGGGTAACAACAGCAGAGGTACTCATTAAACTGAGCGCCCTCCAACCTAACAAGGCCACTGGCCACGACAATATCCCCTCCAAATTCCTCAGAGACACAGCAACCGCCATCTCACCAGTCATAGCTCACATAATTAACCTCTCCATAAAACAGGGAAAAGTACCCAAAGACTTCAAAATTGCAAGAGTAACCCCCCTGCACAAAAAGGGCAGCAAATTGGACCCAGGCAACTACCGCCCTGTTTCTATACTTACCTCCATCTCGAAAGTCATGGAAAAAATAGTATATGAACAGGTCGAAAAGTACCTCGCGGAAAATAAACTAATCTATGAATTTCAATCTGGCTTTAGAACAACATGTAAATGACATGTCATCAGCATGTGACTGCAACTTGTTCCTGTTCGCGGACGACTCAGCCCTGCTGGTCTCTGGCAGGAACAGGTTGCAGGTTGAAAAAACCCTCAGCTCCGAGCTCGGCAGAATCTGCACCTGGCTCGCCGATAATAAATTATCATTACACCTGGGTAAAACAGAGTCCATTCTCTTCGGTTCGAAACATAATCTCAGCAAATCCGACGACTTCTCAGTTGCAGTGGGCGACATTATTGTCACAAGTAAGAAGGAAATTACATACCTAGGATCTATTCTTGAGGCAAACCTCTCCTGTGACAAAATGGCATCCAATGTAATAAAAAAAGTCAATCAAAGAACTAGATTCCTATACCGGATCTCCTCTCTGGTAAACAAAAAACACCCTGAAAACTCTGGCAGGAGCACTCATTCAAGGGTACTATGACTATGCTTGCACGTCATGGTACCATAGCACCTCCAAGGCGCTAAAAATAAAACTTCAAACATCGCAAAATAAACTGGTCAGACTACTGCTTGACCTTTCATCTAGAACCCACCTCACCTCTGCCCACTTTGACAACCTAGGATGGCTTAGAGTAGACGACAGAGTACAGCTACTTGCAATGGGCCTGGTCTACAAGATCCACTACACCTCTATGGTACCCATGTACATGTCAAAATTCTTCCCAAAGGTCAAGGAATACCATGATCATAACACCAGAGGGAGCTCCACAAATCATGTGAAACCCAGATTTGGCACAAAAAAGGGGGAATACACGTTTCGCAATTATGCCACATCAAGGTGGAACGCTCTTCCCACAACTGTAAAGGAAAGTAAAACTATACTTACCTTCAAAACCTCTCTTAAAGAGCACCTTCGGGGGAGAGCATTGCAAAACTGGCCCCGGTAATGGTACAAATATCAACCTGTCGTTCAATGGACAGCTTCCCCCCCCCCCCCATCTATGTATATACTCGCATTTTAGACTCTGTTACTAACTGTATATCTGTAGACTTGGTATGTCTTAAATGTCCGGTTAGGATGTATTAGAACGAAATCTAAAATGAAAATTGTAAATAAGCCATCTGTATGTCAAATATGTCTTATATGTCTTAAATGACATGATGAATTGGAAATGGGGGACCCTGATGTAAACAAGACGAAAGTCTTTCTCTGGTCTGCATCCCCTTAACAATTGTATGTTTTGAGCTGTATTGTACCCAATATACAAGCTGTTAATAAACTTTTCAATCAATCAATCATAGCATTCCCAACTGCCCAGTACGTCCAAACTGGGAGGCTCGTCAGTAAGATTGGGGGTTCCAGTGTTTCCCACAGATATGAAATATACTTGGGCGGGTGGTGGCAGCAGGCGGGGGGGGATGCGCGAAAAAAAAAAAACAACATGTTTATTTATTGACTTTTCATTCCGGTATAATCATTTTGCTCAAAGATGGCACTGTTTGTCAGAGCACTTCATCCTTCTGGGATTTCATGAAGAACAGCTCCAACGCCTGTGTGTATGGGAACGCCTCTGGTGCTGGTCCATTAACTGCCAGTGTTTCCCACAGATCTGAAATATACTTTGGGGGGTGGTGGTAGCGAGGGGGGGGGGGGGGGGGGGGGGGGGGGGGGGGGTGTTGAGGTGACGTGCAACAACATTAACCTTTCTGTTGGTCGCTTGTTAGCAGACCCTTCACGCGATGGCAGAGCGAACAGGTACAGGCAGGGCCCATAATGATAGCCCTATAGTTTAAATCTACTACCCACACATGAACATATGGAAATGGGTTACTATTTAAAAAAATTAATGTATTTATTAATGTATTTAGGAACCTATCCATGTGATTTTTAGTGGGGGTCGACCTCAAATCCTCTAGGGGGGGTCCAGGGGCATGCCCCCCCGGTAAGATTTAATTTTTTATTTTGGAGTTAAATGCATCAATCTGGTGCATTTTGAGGGGAAAATAAAGAGACTTGATCTATGGAAACACCTATATTAAACAGAACTGTATACATTTCAATAATCATAAAATCATGGCCATAACCAATAACCTACCATATCCAATATGAAAAAAACACTGAAACTTGTTTATTAATTTATTTTTGGTTCATTTATAGTTGTGAGTGTGTCTGTGCTCCTGAATCAGCCTCTCCTGTCTCCCTCCTCTCCCCCCTGCTCCTCTTTGAGGCAGCAGCAAAGACTAGTTTTCTCTCAACAAGTTTTAAAAGTGTATCTTACCTTTTTTCACCTAGTTAACTTTTTATTTATTTATTCATGCATATTTTACTAATCACATTACATTTCATTTAGCTGACGCTTTTATCCAAAGCGACTTATAATGACCGATTACAGGGACATTCTCCCTGGAGTAACTAAGGGCTAAGTGCCTTACTCAAGGGCACACTAGTGGTGGTGTTCCTGGCGGGATTTGAACTCACAGCCTTCCGATCTTCAGCCCACCTCACTATCCATTAGACCAATCACTACCCTCTCAAATGGAAATATGTGTTTACATAAATGGTGACCACACCGTTTGAGACCCACTGAGAACTTAGACTAAGTTAACTATCTAAACACTCAGAGAGTGCTTTACCTCACCTGAGCTGAGGTTATCCCGAGCTTGAATGACACACAGAGACCAATCAAGGGCTTTGATTTATGATCTGTATGACAGTGGCCATGTCGGCAGGCCACATCATGTGGACAGCCAGTCACCCTGTGTGAGGCAGGCCACTTAACAGGCCAGAAGGAGGCGAGATCAGAGCAAGGGATCATTGTCTACAAGTTAATCGATCGCAGATGGCGTCATGGTCACGGACGTATAAAAAAAAAAAAAGAAAGAAAAAAAAAAAAAAAAAAAAAAAACCTAAATGGGTCGCGAAATATACTTGGGCGGCCGTTAATATACCTGGGCGGCCCGCCCAAGTATAGTCTATGTGTGGGAAACCCTGGGTTCTAACGAGTCCACAGCAATCATCTCTAACCCCATCCTTGACTCGTTTTCTTATTCCCGCCAAGCTCTGTGTTAGTTCTATGACATTGCCTCTCCAGGCTCTCATTGATTCTGGTGCGGAGGATAGCTGTTCTCCGTCATTTTTATCCTGGGTTGTTGTGATCACATGACTGACAAAGCCTTGCTCTGATAGGCCATAAGTCGGTTTGATTGCATTAGGGCTCGATTGCTTATCCTGTCTGAGTAGCCCGGATGATGCTGCATCGCAATTTTTTGACGTCGAATTTTTTTCACTTTAATTTTTGGGATCTGAATTTGAACATTCGATTTTTTTTAACTTGAATTTTTACATTTTTATTTCACATAGGTAAATTCGGAGCAAAAACATTCAGATACATGATTTTCAAAGTAATTATTTTCAATGCTATAAATTCGGTGTCAAATAAAATTCAAATACTTCTGTCTCTTGTTTGCTTCCATACATAAAACTCCCCCACTACTTAGACTATTCCTTGCACCCCTCTAGCATAAGCCCGAATGGTCTCAACCATATTGCGTCAGTAACGTGCACTTGTTGTTACAGCAGGATCAGTTTGTGTGTTGTGGACACGACCGGTAGATTTTCGCAATCCGTGTTCTCAACATGCTTACTTTAACATACTTTTTCATGGTCGGGCTAAGGTAGGGCTAAGCCATTTCTTGGTATGGCTGTAGCCCAGTGGCGGTTCTAGAACATTTTACATGGGGGGGCAAAGGGGGGGCAAGAGGTCATGCCAGGGTGGCATAGGAGGGAGGACAGTACGTGGTATTTTATACTGTATATAACCTATGTATTGTTAATTCATGCCCTAACACATGTGTTCTTAATGCACAAGAGAAACAAGGTGTTCAGACAAACAATCGGGTGCCCTTTGAGTCCCCCAAGCTTACCTCAACCATTTTAAATGAAAGGAAACTACAAAATGTATTTTAAAGCAATGTAAAATGAAATATATATTTTGTTTTAAAAAAAATTGGTTGTCTTAGACAGACATATTTGCATGTCCTCACTAAGCATTATTATTATTATATATTAATTTAATATTAAACAAATCAAAATGGCCAATTATCCCAACATGTTGCTGCTAATATAATCATATGCTTGTCAACTTTAACTGATCAAAAATCAATTCTGAAAAAATACTTGAATTATCTATGAAATTGCAATATTGTCCCTCAGTTTGTTTCAACCCTGTCACGCCATACCATTTACCCTCCTATTAAAATAATGGATCAGTCCATGTGTGATCTGCATTGAGGGAATTACATCACAAAAGTGTTTCTTCTCTTACCTATATTTCAGTTTTTGTATTTTCAGATTAAGATTGACAAGCTCAACATTTCAACTATTGTTTATTACAAAAATAAACAATAGTTTTGCAAAATATTACAATTTTGTAATGTCCTTGACTTCCATGTGGTGCCATATCTTAGCTAAACAAGGTCTCATGCTACTTTTTGTCAAAAACTTCAACCCCGTTGAAATTCCTAGTAATTATTTATATTTTGTGCCTGAGGTGGGAAAATGTAAGTAGTCCTCTACCAGATGTTATGACCAAACATTTTGGTTTCATTTTTCAAAGATATAAAGACCCAAAAGGCACCCGATTCAGAGAATACTCAGAATTCTGCATACTGTAAGTACTTAATTATAATTAAGTACACAAATGACATCACCGCCATCTCTTCAGAGAGCTACAGGTGACCTGTGCAGCAACACATTTCAATCAATATTTGTCAATACTAAGAGCTGCTAGATTGTGCTGCTGTAATGGAATATATAAGGAGAATAAGAACATACCATGTGGTCCAGCTGGAGTTTCATCTGCCTCCTGATCCCTGCCTCTGGCCCTCTTTCTGATACTTCATCTTTATTCCTCACATATATTTATTCTTCTTCACTAATGTCTTCATCTCCTCCTCTTCCTCCTGCTCTGACCCTCCTGGTCTCTTCATCTCTCTTTTCCTTTTCCTCTTTCTGTTCGTCCTGATCACTTCTCATATGTCTTTTTGCTGTTGTTGAATCACTCCTATACTCTGGCCTGCAAGAGTCTACTTGTGAAAAGCACTGGTACAAATGCTTGTATGACTTTACACGTTAGGGCCATGTAGCCTAGCTAATATGTAGCATATCATAAATATAACATCAGAAAGTATTGATCAAGCGCACACAGGCAGCTGTGTTTGGATCCAGTTTTTACGGTAAAGGATGTATCCTGGTTTCATTGATCTGGCCTCATGGCTGTGATGTGTAGTTTACGTGGATTTAATAGGAGGCTACCGCGTAGTTTAACAAAGTGATCGATCTCCCAGCTAACGCTGTCTGCGTAGTATTTTGTAACGTAACGCCCCAAACAGCGCCCGTCTGTTAAACCCTATCGATTCAAACGGCAGCATTTTATTAATATTTAGTTTCAAGCACTCGTCCTTAGTAAAAACAAAACTAGTGGAAATGGAAATCCTCCCAGGGGAAGCTGATCCATAGGTGCTGGGACAGCTCGATCCCTCTCTGCAGCGGTGTGAGCCGCGGTCTGTGTGAACTCCGCTCCGCAGTTTGATGCAGGGCCGTAGCTGCGTTTTTAACGGGCCTAAAATGATATTTTAAATGATTCACTTTTAACTAATGTAATGCTTGTTTTGTTGCTTGAGAAGCTTGTGGAAATAGTGTAGGTTTGTTTTAGTACAGTTTTAGGGAAACAACAATTAGGGGGGCAGCTGGGGGGGCAAGGCTCTACAGTGGGGGGCAGCTGCCCCCCCGTAGATCCGCCCCTGCTGTAGCCTACCCCAGCCATACCCTGGCGCCGCCACTGCCAATACGTAATAACAGGTTATGAAAACATTTTATGTTACTGTCACGGCTAGGCAAACCAGTATCAACCCAAAAGCACGACTCGACAAACAAAGTACAAATAAAAGTCTTTACTGAAAAAATAGTGACACTGTGAGCTCTTCGTAGAGGTAACAGGTTTCGATAACAAAAAACACTCTTACGAGGAAAAGGTTAACATAGTATCAAAAGTCAAAAAGATAAAGTAAATTCCAAAAACTTGGTTCTTAGCTCTTAGCAGATAACATGGACTTCACGCTGGCAGTCAGGCACATGGAACGAAACAAACTGGCAACAAGACAAGGGAGACAGAAACTATATATAGGCAGGCTAAGGGGGAACAGCTGCAGAAAATTAGGGTGGAGTCGACAATCACAGTGGAGGGAAAACACACAAGGGGAGGAAGCGAGGTAATCTGCAACAAGAAGGAAAGGTTACTACAAAATAAAACAGGATACACGACTGAACTTATAACATTAACTTAACAGATTTTACGAGATATAACAGTACCCCCCCGCCCCCCCTTCTAGGGACAGCTCCTGACGGCCCAGGCACTTGCGGATGGCGTCGGTAGAAATCGTCAAAAATATCCTGACACACAACAAAACTTGATGGAACCCATGAGCGTTCTTCAGGCCCATAACCCTCCCAGTCAACGAGGTCTGCCTCTTCCTCTCTTGTGTACCGTCAACAGACGCTTGACTGCATAAACCGGGTGTGAAGCTGACCGTTGAGCGGCCCAGACCAAGCAAGGAGGCAGAGGCAGAACGTCCAAAAATATAACCCGACGTGGGCATTTATTAAAATCATGTGCACAAAGTTCACAGCCTCAATCCTGCTGTTCTCCTTGCACACATCCTGCAGCCACAAGGATCTCACACACCCTACCAGCCTCCCCAAAACAGACAGGGCAACAGACCCTAAATACACCCACTCTAATCAGCACAACAAGAGAGACAACACAGGACACCAGGTGCACACAATCATCAGCCACAGACATCAACTGTACTGTGCAATCACGCTAATAAAGTGCAATATTACCCGGCATGAAGCCGTCAGTCCATAGTGACGAAGTTACCTTCGTCACACCGGGCTACCCTCGATCAGTCGGGGGGGTGGAGGGGGTTTGGCTGCGGGGACCAATACACTTTATTTTGCTGGTTTCAGTCTTCCCACATGAAAAGTGGGAAAGGACTCTCAGGGACCTGGGAAGGCGCAAACGGACAGACACAGGATTAATAACCTTTGTCACAGGAAACGGGCGCTCCAGATGCGGCGACAACGCCTCACCAGGGCGTGGGCAGAGGGGACCGTGACCTCCTTCTCAGTCTCCGGGAACACAGGTGGCTGGTAACCATAGACACATTGGAAAGGGGTTAACCCGGTAGCAGCGGTGGGAAGCGAGTTGCGGGCATATTCAACCCAGGTAAGGCATCTGCTCCAGGACGAAGGGTTCTGAGCAACCAAACAACGAAGGCACATCTCCAACTCCTGGTTCAGGCGTTCTGTTTGGCCATTGGACTCTGGATGGTATCTGGACGAGAGGCTGACTGTGGCTCCGATCAGGTTACAGAACTCCTTCCAGAACCGCAATATAAACTGTGGTCCTCTTTCTGAAAAAATTTATTTTGGAAAACCATGAACACGAAAAACGTTAGTCATCATTACTTCAGCCGTCTTTTTGGCTGATGGAAGCTTGGGCAAGGCAATAAAATGTACCATCTTCGAGAAACGGTCTACCACCATGTGTATGGTGGTGTTACCTTTAGACTCCGGTAAACCTGTGACGAAGTCCACAGAGATCTCAGACCATGGCCGGCAGGGAATAGGGAGTGGTCGGAGAAGCCCCATTGGCGCCCTGGAGGATGTTTTATTCCGAGCACAGACAGGGCATTCCCCCACATACACATACTCCATTGATGGCCACCAAAAGCGTTGCTTGATTAAAAACATTGTTCTCTTAACCCCCGGATGGCAAGTGAGCAGCAGGGTGTGAGCCCAATGGATCACCTGTGAACGCATGGTAATAGGCACAAACAGACGATTTTGCGGGGCAACCACTAGGTGCAGGGCTCTCACCGTTAGCTTGCTTCACCTCTGTTTCTATCTGCCAAGTCACCGCTCCAACCACACGGTTCAGTGGCAGGATGGCTTCGGGCTCTTTGGCAATAGGCTCGGGGTCAAATAGACGTGACAGGGCATCGGGCTTCATGTTCTGGGACCCCGGCCTGTAAGACAAAGTAAAATTAAAGCGGTTGAAAAATAAAGTCCATCTAGCCTGACGAGAGTTCAAGCGTTTAGCTTTTCTTACGTATTCCAGATTCTTATGATCCGTCCATACTAAGAATGGAAACTGAGCCCCCTCTAACCAATGTCGCCACTCCTCCAGAGCTATTTTTACAGCCAGTAACTCACGGTTTCCCATATCGTAGTGCTGCTCAGCCGGCGAGAGTTTTCTGGAGAGGAAAGCACAGGGGTGCATATTGTTGTCCTTCTCCGACCGCTGCGACAGGACAGCACCTACACCTAGATTGGAGGCATCCACCTCCACCACAAACTGACGGCTTGGGTCAGGAATAGTTAGAATGGAGGCAGAGGTGAACATACTTTTGAGTTGAGTGAAAGCCTCCTCGGCCTGAGTAGACCACACAAACGGAACCCGAGGGGATGTAAGAGCATGAAGTGGTAGTGCAATAGCGCTGAAGTTTCTAATAAATCTTCTATAGAAGTTAGAAAACCCCCAAAACTGCTGGACCTTCTTTCTGTTGTCAGGAGTCTTCCACTGGGCTACTGCACTAACCTTAGCAGGATCCATTTGAATAAGACCCGGGGACATGATGAAACCAAGGAATGAAACAGTAGTGGCATGGAAATCACATTTTTCAGCCTTGACAAATTACTGATTCCTGAGGAGAAGCTGGAGAACCTGGCGTACATGATGGATGTGGGACTCTTTGTCGGGTGAGTATATCAGAATGTCGTCGAGGTAGACAAAAACAAACCGATTCAAGCAGTCTCTTAAAACGTCATTGACAAGGGCTTGAAAAACTGCAGGAGCATTGGTGAGACCAAAAGGCATAACTAAATACTCATAATGGCCTGTGGGGGTGTTGAAACCAGTCTTCCATTCATCACCTTCACGAATTCTGACCAGATGCATTCCTAAGATCTAATTTGGTGAAGATCTTGGCATCTTGAAGTTGCTCGAAAGCTGAAACCATGAGTGGGAGAGGATAAGTATTCTTGACTATGATGTTGTTTAATGGGGAATAGTCAATACAGGGCCTAAGGGAACCGTCCTTTTTCCCCACAAAGAAAAACCCCGCCCCAGCAGGGGAGGATGAGGAACGAATAAGCCCTGACTTTAGCGAAGCGTCTATATATTCCTTCATGGAATCTCTTTCAGGACCAGAGATTGAGTAAAGTTTCCCTTAAGGTATAGGCGCTCCTGGGATCAAATCAATGGCACAATCATAAGGTCTATGAGGAGGAAGAGTCATGGCTTTAGCCTTGCTAAAAACTTCCCCACGGTCATGATAGCAGGTACTAATCCCAAGTCTGGAGGTTCGGATTTCTGGTCAATGTCTGGCGACGCAGTCCTTACACTATTCCAAGAAGCCCCTCCAACAGCAATCTTTTCTCCCTGTCTGAGACAATCAGTAGTGCAGGGGTGGCCAACCCGCGGCTCTCGAGCCGCATGCGGCTCTTTGCCTAGTTTCATGCGGCTCTTCAGTTCATATCGAATTTTATATGTGTGAGTTTGGGGGAGAGACACTGACTCCTGACTAGTGTTGCACGGTGTACCAATACTTGAAAGGTACCGCAATACCCTGCCGTTAAAAACGTTACGATTCCTCCGTTTCATTAGTATCGGTACTTTAAGAATGACGGAGAAAAGTACTCCGGTGAGAAAGCGCTGTTTTAATAAGAGCCGTGTGTGTTCAGCGCTCTGCTTCCACTCCCTGCACTGCAGCCGTGCCTGCAGCCCCTCCCTTCTCAAGCACGCTCTAAGTCCCTCCCCTCTCTCATGCACGCGCTAGCTGCCAGAGCATGTGAGAAAACGAGAAGCATGGCTGCAAGTGGGAGTGCAACTGCCGCTGCGCCTCGGCCTGTCTGTGAGACATGTATTAATTTTATTTAATACGAATTCTTGTCATTTATTTTATTTATTGTTCTCATTGTTTAAAAGTTTGTGTTATGGTTATGGTTCTGGTGTGAAATAAAGCACAATAATTACATTTAAGACTGTTTCCCTTTTTTTAAGAAAAGTATCGAAAAAGAATCGGAATCGCAATTCTTGACTTGGTATCGAAACCAAAATGTTGGTACCGTGACAACACTACTCCTCAGAGTTAAACCTAATATTTAGTAGGTCTGTTAAGTATCGAATGCTGATCATTCTGATGTAATTTGGCCGGTCAAAGTTGTTTGGGCTCGGATAAAATCGCTCCGTTACTTTCGTCCTGTGTTACTTTCGTCCCGTGTTACTTTTGTCCCGGCTCTACGTGTGTATGTGTGGTGTCATGTGTCAGTATGAGAGGATGCCAGCGCGTCTAATTTTGATGTGGCCCAAGAGCCAATCACAATAATACCTGCGATGCGGTGAACCAATCACCTTTGAGGGGGGGAAAACCTATCGTTGATTAAACATTATCCAGTGTTTCCCCTACCATTGTCTTGGAGGGGCGCTGCACCCCGCCAACGGAGCCCCGCGCCCCCCCTGAAATTCAAGGTGTTTAAAAAATATATATAATTTTATTTTTTTTAAATATATACATAGCACCAAATTGCAAATAATCTATAACTACTGTCACTTTTCACATTGAACATGTGCTCTTTTATTAAATAAACTAAACGCTTTCATTTCAAGTTGTGAGTTTAGTGTTTTTGACCCTAAGAAACACTGATGCATTAATCAATAACAATAATCCACAGCTCCTCTCTCTGCTCCAGAGGATTTAAAAAATATATATCCCAATGCCACAAAAATGCATCAGTGACATGGTTTAAATCTTGTCTCCAGAAAACAAAAAACTGAAACAAGCGGTATCAGTGTGTTTGATGTGGCTCTTTGCAGTAACATAGAAAAAATGTGGCTCTTAACCTCTGACTGGTTGGCCACCCCTGCAGTAGTGCATTCCTCCCCCCACCCTTTAATCTTACCAGAACTTCAATCAACGTTTGGATTGTCTTTCCTCAACCAGGGAAAACCCAATATGACGGGGTGTTGAGCAGAGTTAAACAAGTGAAAGGATAGGAGTTCCCTATGATTATCAACGGCACTTTCTAAGGGTTCAGTCTAATGAGTTATCTTGAAAAGCAATCTGCCGTCCAAGGCGCTGGCCTGTAGAGGCTGGGTCAACAGTTCGGTCTTGACTTTTAACTCATTAGCTAACCCCCAGTCCATCAGACTCTCATCTGCCCCTGAATCAATTAATACCCCTTGAGTTAATGTTATAGTAGCAGAATGTACGTGGGCGCTGGTCAGGACGCGAGAAGGGAAACCAGAGGCAGAGAGTCGGCTCACCAGCGCCCTCCTCTTCCCTGGTGAGCCTGCTCTTTTTAGTGGACAGGCTGGTAGCATGTGACCTTGTTGTCCGCAGTAGAAACACAGCCCCTCTTGAAGACGCCGACGCCGCTCCTCAGCTGACAGCTTGGCACGTCCCAGCTGCATGGGTTCCTCCGATGAGCTGGGGGATGCAGTCCTCTGTTATGACGGTGAGGCTTGACGAGGGAAGAATCTCTCAGATGAGGGAGGCGAGGTGGAGTGCCCTCTGTGGTAGACGTTGGTGGAAACAGCTCTGAGTTTCTCCTTTCTTCTCTCAGTAAGGCGATTATCAATCCTGATAGCCATGGCAATTACCGAGTCTAGATCAGGGGGTAGGTCTAGTGGAGCCAACTGATCTTTAACAGGGTCAGAGAGTCCATTGAGGAAAGCATCAAAAAGAGCTAATGAGTTCCAGCCGCTATCTGCGGCGATGGTGCGGAATTCAATGGCATAGTCTGCAACAGTGTGATTACCTTGTTTAAGCTTGAATAGAACTCGGGCTGCCTCTCTGCCAGGAGAAGTGTGGTCAAAAATCCTTCTTAAAGAATCAGTGAACATCTGAAGAGAACCACAGACTTGCGTGTCCCTTGACCACTCGGCCGTTGCCCATGCTGCCGCCCGTCCAGTAAGGTGAGAGACCAGGAAAGCAACCTTAGACCGATCCGTGGGGAACGCCGCAGGCTGGTGTTGAAAGTGTAGGTCACATTGCACCAGGAAGGGACGACAGCCATCAGATTCCCCAGAAAACTTCTCTGGAGGAGCCAGACGGATTGAAGAGGCAACCAGGGCTGCAGGAGAAGCTGGGGACCCTCCAGAGGCCACTGGAGGCTGAGGTGAAGGTGCTGTCCCGAGGTGAGTAAGCATACGCTGTATCTGCTCGGCCAGGTGATTAACTTGTGGGGTTACGGAGGACTTGAAACCCTTTTGGTTACCAACAAGAGCCTTAACTCCCTGCTGAATGGCAGACATCTTCTCCTCCTGTTCGTTGAAAGCGAAGGGCAGCTTGCAGCTGTTCTGAGTCGGCTGGGTCCATTTTACTGGCCAGTTCGTACTGTCACGGCTAGGCAAACCAGTATGAACCCAAAAGCACGACTCGACAAACAAAGTACAAATAAAAGTCTTTACTGAAAAAATAGTGACACTGTGAGCTCTCCGTATAGGTAACAGGTTTCGATAACAAAAAACACTCTTACGAGGAAAAGGTTA
The DNA here is from genome assembly GCF_902827175.1 of Gymnodraco acuticeps. Lineage (NCBI taxonomy): Eukaryota > Metazoa > Chordata > Actinopteri > Perciformes > Bathydraconidae > Gymnodraco > Gymnodraco acuticeps. The sequence goes on along the minus strand of NW_022989949.1, from coordinate 2,126,095 downwards.
ACATAGTATCAAAAGTCAAAAAATAAAGTAATTTCCAAAACCTTGATTCTTAGCTCTTAGCAGAACATGGACTTCACGCTGGCAGTCAGGCACATGGAATGAAACGAACTGGCAACAAGACCAGGGAGACAGAAACTATAGGCAGGCTAAGGGGGAACAGGTGCAGACAATTAGGGCGGAGTCGACAATCACAGTGGAGGGAAAACACACAAGGGGAGGAAGTGAGGTAATCTGCAACAAGAAGGAAAGGTTACTACAAAATAAAACAGGATACAAGACTGAACTTAAAACATTAACTTAACAGATTTTACGAGATATAACAGTTACTATGCCAATCTACAGACCAATTGCACAATTTCTCCAATAATATTCTCCACATGTTTCCACACTTTCACAGCTTAGCCAATAATTCGTCGCTCACTCTTCCTACGCTGTCATTGGCGGCAGTCGCAATTTCTACAGGCTCGCACTTACCTGTTAGCATCTAGCATCTGCTAGCATCTAGCTCTCCTGCTTACAAACTTTTAGCCATCCCTGCTTATACAAGTAGTAGTTTTAGTTGTCTGCGATCTGCGGAGGCCTACTCCCACCTGTCGAGTACGGCTGTACTGAGGTGTTTTTCCTCCGGAGACGTCGCGAAGAGACGGAGCGGCTCCACCTGTTGCTGCATGCGATCTGCGATTTACGGAGGCCTGCTCATCGCGAAGAGACAGAGCGGCTCCACCTGTTGCTGCCTGCGATCTGCGATCTGCGATCTACGGAGGCCTGCTCCCACCTGTAGAATACGGCTGTACTGGAGAGGTTTTTACCCCGGAGTCGTCGCGGAGAGACGGAGCGGATCCACGCTTCGGGCTTGGCCTGCTTCCACTGGGCGTGTGCTGCTGTGCGGAGGAGGATTTTACCACCGCTGGGGCCTGCTTTCCACCTGTCCTGGTTCTGCTGTTGCAGAGGCCTGCTTTCACCCCGGGGATACCACGGAGGGACCGGAGCGCTTCCACGCTGCTGTTTTCGCCTGTCCTTTGCTGCTGTGCTGATTTTGCTCCAGGAACATCGCGGATACTGTGTGCTGGTCTGGGAAAATGGCCCATATCGGGATTCTGCTGTGCCTGTTAACTGTTTTGGACTATGAGAAGATCTCTAGTCATTCTGAGAACTCTACTGGATTCAGGTCTGTTCTGCCACCCGCAGTGGGCATCCCCTGCAAAGGTTCGGATGTGTTGCTCAAACAATTACCGGTTGCCTTGTCACAGACAATCTGCTCGACAAAATATGTTTGTCTTTTTTGTTTTCCTGCGATGATGGTTCTTCAGGACTGCTTCTTAAGCTCAAATCACACTCTCGCATACTTTTCCAGTGTTTCTAAATTAGATGACAATGTATGTGTGTCGTTTAAGAGGAAAAGATACCTGTTTTTTGTTGTTGTTATTACTGTCAGGAAATGTACAACCTAACCCTGGTCCGCCCAGTAGTAGTAGTCAGATCGCTACTCCTGCTGATTTTAAAGCTAGGTCTGGGTTGGGTTTCATCCACTTGAATGTGCGCAGTCTGTTAGGTAAACTAGATTTTGTCCGTATCTGGGCGAGCTCGACTGACGCTGACGTCATTGTTTTATCAGAAACATGGCTAAACAAATCTATTTTGGCCTCTGATATTGCCTTAAATGGTTTTAATGTGTATCATACCGACCGGCCTAATAAAGGTGGTGGCGTTGCCATTTATGTTAAGAATAAGTTCAGTGTAACCGCATTAGTTTCCAAATCGATCAGTAAGCAATTAGAATTTTTAGCCATAAATATAGAAGTGGCAAAGGGTCAACAGGTCATGGTAGTGAGTTGTTACAGACCCCCCTCAGTTGTCAAAGACTCCTTGTCTTCACTAGCAAATATTTTTATCACAACTAGACTACAAGGAAATAGTGCTACTTGGAGATTTTAACTGGGACTGGTTAACTGCAGTGTCAGAGGATTTAAAAAACCTTTGTATCTCTTTAAATGTTACTCAGATTGTTGACAGTCCTACTCGCCCTAACATTAAGTCCCCTAATAAATCCTCCCTAATTTATCTAATTTTAACTAATGTTCCCCATAAATATTCATCTGTGGGAGTATTTGCAAATGATCTGAGTGATCACTGTGTTGTAGCCACAATTAGGGACACTAAGGTCCAAAAGGTACAAAGTAACGCGCTACTGTAACGCCGTTATGTGGCAGTAACTACTCTAACGCATTACTTTTTAAATTCAGTAACTCAGTTACCGTTACTACATGGTGCGTTACTCCGTTAGTTTTTTTATATAGTCAACAGCCAGGCGAACAGAGATGAGAACTGTACTTAAGTACAGTACTTGAGTAAATGTAGTACTTAGATACTTCCTGTGTCACATGCAGAGACGCGCTGTGGGCGTGTTTGTGTTGTTTACTAACAAGACTATCATGGCGGCGGCAGAGCTCAAGTCTAGTTTCTCCACCTGGAGATATTCTCACTATTTCACTTTTGTCGAGCACAAAGAAAAGAAAGTTTCTGTTAAATGTAAGTTGTACAAAATCTCTCTAAAATCTCTTAAAACATCTGCAAAAACAACATGCTGGGACGAAGCTAGTAACTAAGACCGGCACAGACCCAGACTCAGCCGACGCCACTCCACCTCCACCTAAGCAACAGCGGCTGGATTTTATGATTTTAACCAAGGGACTGCTAGCCAGGGAAAAGTCGATAAAGCCATTGCACGGTATGTTGTAGAACACATGCAGGCTATTGCTACAGTGGAGTCACCCGCTTTCAGGGAGCTAGTTAGCATGATACCATGTCCGGGCGGCACACAGCATATGGGACGGAACACTTTTTCCAACTACCTGGAGAAAGAATATACAAAAATGGAAAGCCAGCTAATATCGATGCAATCCAGATTGCATATACTGTAATGCATGTCAAGTTGATCAACAGATTGTATTATTCTCCAATGCAATAACAGTACTGAAATGAAGGCTATAAGGGCATTAATGGGAAGCCTTTTTTTAAGTAACTAAAACGTTACTTTTCACAGTAACGCATTACTTTTTTGTAAGTAATCAGTAAAGTCACTGAGTTACTTTTGAAATGAAGTAACTAGTAATGGTAACTAGTTACTGGTTTTCAGTAACTAGCACAATACTGCTCACTACTCTTTTTGACCTCTCCCTCAACACAAACACAATTCCAAAATTGTGGAAGTCAGTGTATGTCCTGCCTTTGCTAAAAGGAGGGGAGGCCACCTTATTAAATAACTATAGGCCAATCTCTAAGTTGTCAGTTCTGGCCAAGGTTCTTGAACGCTTAGTGAGTGAACAGGTAAAGGTGTTTTTATGTACAAATGACATCCTGTCTAAACATCAGTCAGGCTTCAGAAAGCAACACAGCACCATCACTGCCACAATGAAAGTGGTGAATGATGTGGCGAGTATTTTAGATAATAAGCAGAGTTGTGCAGCTCTATTTATTGACCTGTCCAAAGCGTTTGACACCGTCGATCATCGCATTTTAAAGCAGAGGCTAGCCAGTATAGGCATGTCCAGCCATGCAGTGGGGTGGTTTGTAAACTACCTCTCTGAAAGGTCCCAATGTGTTCATTTTGATGGGCTGTCTTCTGAGTGGTTGAACATTGCAAATGGTGTTCCTCAAGGTTCAGGTTTAGATCCACTATTATTCTCCATCTACATCAACAGTTTAGGTGAAAATGAATGAAGCTACTTTACATTTTTATGCGGATGATACCGTGATGTACTGTGCAGGTCCCTCCATTAAGGAGGCTAAATTACAGGCTGTTTTTAACATTATTCAGACTCAGCTCTCTGAACTAAAACTTAGTGTTGAGAAAACCAAGGTAATGCTCTTTTCTAAAGCTAAAAATACACCAGAGCCTGTTTTAGATATTGTAACTACGCAAGGAATAAAATTTGAAGTGGTTACCTGTTACAAATACGTTGGTATCTGGCTTGATGATTGTCTCACTTTTAAACTTCATGTCAATAACCTGCTTAAAAAGCTGAGGGTTAGGCTAGGTTTCTTCTACAGGAACAAGTCCTGTTTCTCGCTTGAGGCCAGGAAAAGGCTAGTCACTGTGACCTTTTTACCTGTGCTGGACTATGGTGATTTGATGTATATGAATGCACCTGCCAATTGCCTGGTCAAGTTAGATGCTGCGTATCACAGTGCACTAAGATGTGTGACAAACTGTAAAGCATTAACCCATCACTGTACCCTGTATGCAAGGGCTGGTTTACTTTCACTAACTGTACGGAGGCTCAGTCACTGGTACATTTTTATATACAAAGCCATGTTAGGGAAACTTCCATCTTATATCTGCTCCCTGATCTCACGGAAAATTGTAAGTGGCTACTGCCTGAGATCGAATGCTGTGGTTTTATTAAATGTGCCAACAGTTGGCACATTTCTCCTACCTCCTACCTCCTAGCAGTTGGCAGCCAACTGCTAGGACTGTCTTAGGGAAGACAGCTTTTAGATGCGCAGCTCCTCTGTCTTGGAATAGTCTGCAAATTAAATGGAAACTGAACAATCTGGTGCCACTAAATGTTTTTAAAGCTCGGTTGGATGCTAGTCAATCGGAAGCTATTGGTACCTGTTTATGTGGATAATTATGTAAATGATGCTGTATGATGTCCTTTTGTTGTTCTATTTATATTTTTATGTTTCATGTGGAACTACTTGAGCAGGTCTCCCTTGAAAAAGAGATCAATGATCTCAATGGGATTTATCTGTATAAATAAAGGTTTGAAATTAAATGAAATTGGTCCAAATGTATGCATACATTCATATGGCAACATGGCAGAAAATAAGACATCACCAATATTTAAATTAATGACTATACTTCTTTCAATTTTAATCCAAGGTACATTGGTGCTTTCATCAATCCAGTTTTTCAAGGCTCGAAGCATGAAGGAATAATAATAGAGCTCGAGATTGGAAACATTAAGGCCTCCACTGTTTTTGTCATATTGTAGAACTTTGTATCTGATTCTTGGGTATTGGTTTTTCCAAATATATTTTTGAAATCCTATTCTGAAGTTTGTCCCAAAAACCGTCTGCTGGAGATAAAGGTAACATACTAGCTAAGAAATTGACTCTTGGTAGAATATTCAACTTTATGATTGAAATTCGTCCTGCTAAAGAAATTGTTATATGAATCCACTTTGTTAGGTCATCTTTAATTGTTGAATACATTCTTTTGTAGTTCTTTGCTACTATTGTGTCTAATGAGGCATATATATCAATTCCCAAATACTTAAAGTGTTGGACGATCTGCAATTCTGTATTTAGGTTTAGTTCAGCCATGGCTCTATTGAGGGGTTAAATACATGATTTATTAAAATGTATCTTGTAACCAGATATTGAACTAAATTGGGTAAAGATATTCAACAGATTAGGAAGCGTAGTTGGTACCTCGTCCAAGTACAGTAGTAGATCATCTGCATATAAGGATATTTTGTGGTATGTCTCTTTTATCTGTTTTACTTCTTTGGATAGTCTTATTTTCTGTGCAAGCAATTCTAGACAAATTGCAAACAGAAGCGCGGAGACAGGGGCACCTTGCCGTGTGCCACGTTGAATTGAAAATCTACTGTGACCACTACCTAACCCTAACCCTATTATATAGGATCTTCAACAGAATCATACATTTTGCCCCAAAACCCATTCTTTGCAGTGTATGCCACAAAAATGGCCGTAGCCTGTCAATGCTTTTTCAGCATCAACTGATAGTACGGCGCAAGGCGATGTTATGTCTGATGCAAAAATCAATAACATGCAGTAGTCTCCTGATATTATCTGATGAGAATCGGTTTTTCATAAAGCCTGTTTGGTCATAATGAACTAATGCTGGAAGGACTTTCTCCAGTCATCGAGCTATTACTTTGACATAAAGTTTAAAGTGATATTGGTGTAAAACTTGTACATAAATGTGGGTCTTTTTTTAATCTATTTTTTATAAAGTATCAGATGACAAAATGGAAGATTTGAAAGAGCACTGACAAGCTTTTATTTGAAATAACCTTATGTTAAATAATATGACTGAGTGGACATCCCAACATCATGGCCCTTACATTGCACACAATGCTTATATCTATATGAAGAGAAACAAAAAACATAAGTGTAACTTTATGTCATGCTGTTAACATCTTCAGTCACACCTTAAGGTGTTGGGTGTCAGGCGGAAGGGGGGGGGGGGGGGCTTAGAGTTATAAAGCAGCATTGCATTGACACGGTTAAACGCAAAATGAGGAACTCCAACGTGATAGCAGTTTTACTCCTCTGCAGCCTCAGTAAGTACTGCTATTAATCCACAGCATTGACTGCATTGTATATCATTAATATATTATTAACAAAACAAAATAATTCCTGTTGTTGTGTATGCAAATGGGTTTTTTCTGTGTGTTTCAGGCTGGATCTGTGTCTCTTCTGAGTCTCAGACTGTGGATGTTTCGCCTGGTAAAGAAGTCACTCTCCTGTGCTCAAACCTTTCCAGTGCTGTAACTCAGATCATGTGGTTCAGAGTCATCAAAAGATCCAAGCCCCGCTGTGTCTCCCATATGTTCGACCCCCTCAAGCCTGCCTCATTCTGTGAAGGATTTCAAAATGAAAATGTTGAAATGACATCCAATCTCTCAACTATTTCTCTCAAAATCAAACAAGTGAATTTGTCTGACTCTGGACTGTATTTCTGTGGATATAAAATAAATTCACAGCCGCTTATTGTTGAAGCAACATATTTAGATGTGCAAGGTAAGATTGGATTTTTCTTATGAAGAATGTGCAATGTTCAGTCATAATTTTGGATTATATTTATGATGATTTTATATTTATCAGATCTCAAGCAACTAGAGGCATACAAACACAGTGGATTATTTTTTTTATTGTAGAAGATGGGAGTACAAAGCTGCTGAGTTACATCCTGTACAGTCTGATCATGATCCTCATTGTGATTGTCATTTGTATGGCTGTTCAAATAAAAAAAACTTCAGAAAGGTAATTTTAATCTCCCTTTTTTCACATCGTCCCTTAATCGAATGTATCAATGGCAATAGTTCAGCCATATTACATCTTGTTTCTCTCTTTTAGCTAATGTTGAAGAACAGAATCCCCAACCCACAGAGGTAAAGTTAATTTTTGAAATGTTTATATTACAGCAGCTATATATTATCTCTTGATAGGATCTATCTACCTGATAGGAGTGACTGACCATGTTTGTCTTCACAGGTTCAGATGACCTGATCTATGCAGCGGTGACGTTTCGTCTGGTTTAAGGAAACCAGCGGTCTGCAGCTCAGAGAAGTGGAGCCAAATGCTATTTATTCAGCCACCACATAAACTCAGGAAACACCTGGATCTGTTACTATGGGTGCTATTTTGTCCCCTGTACAGCAGAAACTAACAGACAAAATCCACTAGATGGCTTTGTATTAGAGACTTAAAAAGCAATAATAAAGCAGACAAGTTAAAGTTCCAAATAAACAGCTTGGTTTCATTTCCTATGACAACAGTATTACTATCCACGGGAACCATGTTTATTTACTTGTATATAGACTCTCTTTGCACTATTTCTATTTTATTTGCACTCTTTTATCTGTTTTATTGTGTTGCACTGTTGGAGGAGCCTGTGACCTATGATTTTCATTGACATATCTACACTGTAGCTATGTACAAATGACAATAAAAGCCTTGAATCTTGAATCTATTCAATGTCCTGATCACAAGGACAAAAAGGATAAAGAAAATCAGTTTTCTCAAGTCAGTTCACTAAACTTTATATATTAAAAGGGGAAAGTGAGTGAGGTAAATTATATTGAGTCTCGTTTTTTTGTAAAGATTCTGTAGGCTATTAGCTTATTACTTACACATTTTTGCCATTTGATATTAATTCCTGGAAGGTTTACTTGCTGAGTGTGGACAATAATTAGCATCAAGTGACATAGGCCATGACAGTTAAGAGGAACCGCAGCTCAAAGTGTAATTATGCTGTGTCGTGTTAACCTGCTGTAGTGCTCTGTGTGGGCGAATGGGAGCAGTAACACCACTCCATTAAGCTGCTTCAGTGCTAGGGTATCATAGCTTACTGAGTGAATCGGCCCTCAAGTAAATTAAAAAAGTATAATGACTTAAGTATAAGAAACTTTTGCTTGTCTTATATTGTACTTCTTACATATATAATGTTCAAATATATTACACAATATTCATGTTTTAATAGGCCCAATTTTCTAAAAAAATGCAGTCAATTAAAGTGGAAAACATGTTCTAACAAATCAAACAAAAGTTGATAAGAAAAAAGCCCAATAATACATTTACGCAACCTTGAAATATAACCTTCATATTTCCTCATTATAAGCAATCTGAAGCTTCTGTTTGAAGGAATGAGCTGCCAACACAATAAAGTAAACCCTCTGGAGAGCTGTGAGCTGTTAAAGCATTTTCAAGTATCAAGAATAATGTACCTACACTGGATTGACTTTTCCAACTTAAAACAAAACTTATGAGGCAAAATACCTCTAGTGAGCAGCCCAGCCCTTCTTATATTTTGTGGCCCTCGGTGAAAAAAGTTTGGACACCCCTGTTTAGATAGATGTTTTAGGGACAGTGTTTGAAAAAGGTTTACAAAAAGCTTCTTGGTTGGATGAGAAGAAGGGTGACCTTTTATATACCTGTCATCTTGTTTGGTAAATTCAGTAAAACGCTCTTTTAATGCTCTGATTCTGGACTTTATCATTCGTTTAATTTATACTTTCTGGTCCAGACAAATACACAGAACCAGCTGTATTTCTGCAACATATGGCTGTAACAGTGCTCATTTTCAATGATCAGAAACACACAGGTGTTAGTCATGACACCAACTCAGGTGTCTCTACTCGGGTATATCTAAATGGAATTCTGCCATCGTTATTTCAATTAACACACCTGGGAATGAAAAACTGAATAAACTCAAACATATCCATTGTGTGTCTTAAAATTGAACAAGGAAATGTTATCAAAAAAGACGCACAATAAATAACAGTCATTAACATTGACTCCATGTTATTGTTTTAAGTATTTTATTCATGCAGTTCAGTTTCCAAAACAGCAATACAATACAAATAACTAATCAAAATGGTGTAAAATCAGCTACTGTTGCAAATCCATTGTATTGTTAATCGACTTCATGTTTTCTGGGGATGTAAAACCTGTGTTTCAAGTCCTTTATGTCAAATTAAACTATTTTCTAGCTCAACAAAAACAAGCTAGTCTGACTGCGCCTCTTATTTTAACCCTTGCTGGACTTGAAAACACTGCCACTGCCTAAAAAGGGACTGTCAAATATATAGGTAGCTTTTTTTCCCCAGCAAACACTGGTGATATAAAGCAGATTTACAGCTGTTAATAACCAAACTAACACTAGTCAATTGTCTAGATTTTCACTAGTACAAACCTCTGTAGTAAATAGGTCTAAACTAGAAATATAGGGTTGAATGTGAGCATGTGCTGTCAGTATTTTATACTTCTGTTGTCCTTAAAGCCCTGGACTTACCTGTTGCCTCTGCAGGTCTCCAGATGCTACTCCAAGTGAACCCGTTTCAGTTTGGGCACTGAAGGGGACAGGTTAGGGCATGAATGATAAAAGCTTCAGCATTTTAGACAGGTGGAGAGATGTTTCTTTAATCAGCGTGACGATTTTAACAAGTTTGTTTTATGTGACATCGTTAATAAATTGATTATGATTTAGAGCTGATTATTTTTTCGAAAGATCTTAGGAGTTGGCGAATCATTTGAAGCGATTACAGTGATGTCTTTTTGAGCGCTGGCCATGATTTTGGGCACATCTGTGGACAACATTACTGCACAACTCCGTTTATTAAAAACAAGTTCGACAATGGACAGGTTTATGTGAACGCTTTGCGGAAAATTTCCTATTAACATACTTTTTTACATTTGTCTGGGCAGTTAAAAAGTGTTCAGCAACGCCATATGGAGCTTTGTTTTTTTTGCGATGGGAAAGCGTAACACAGTGGAACCAACGTGGAGATTAGATTTAATACCAAACATGATACAGTTCAGTTTAATCTACAGATGTACACAAGTATCGCCTATACTGCTGCTGAAATTATTCAGCTCTCTAAGGTCACACACAACATCAGAATACTAATCTTTTTTTTTACGTTAAAGTACAAATAAAAAAACTCCGCCTAATTCATCGTAAATCATTACAAAAAAAAAATGCTACAGCACAGTAAGAAACTAAAACAATCAGGGAGGAGACAAACTAGTAAAAACTGTCCCAAAATAATAAAAACAGACGTGGACGTCGGCAATTCATTTCCTCCTGTGAGCATCGCAGTAGAACGCAACGCGCTCAGCCACAGACGGGAAGAGGATAGTGTCACGAGCATCAGGAGGCGGCGAGCGGCGACGCAGTCGGATGACGATCCTGAAAAAAGAGCAGATGACACAAATGAAGCGTCTGCAAGTGGTGTCTCAAAGCACGTTGTTCCTTCTGAGTTATCTACGTGGAGTTCTGCTTCTCGAGGCGTTCTCAGACTGAGACCTCTGTCTTTGTCGGATTATGGCACACATTTAAACTGATATTAGCTGATAAGCAAGTAATGCGTTACCAATGAAACTTGGTGAATGTCACCTTGTACGCATGCTTTTTCAAACCTTGTTTTCCCAACAAGATCTGGAGACAGCCTCCGCCTGTTCAGGGACCAAATGTATGACAAAAACCAGTCTACCTCAGGCCTATTCTCACCTTAACATGCCAGGGCTTAATAAGCGTAGCGTGCAGGCGGTGGCGGGGGCAGCCGTTCTGCGTAGGGGTCCCTGGCGCGTGGAATTCCGTATGCTGGAACCCGGGAAACGGGAGAGAGTCGGGAGCGCTCGTAGGAGTAGCCATTACTGGAAGGGGGCATTGGTGCGCTAGGCGCTCTCCTTAGCGGACTGCGATCTCGGGCGTAGTACGAGGAAGGGGGAGGTGGGAGGGGGCGACGGTCATATGGGTCGTGCGACGAGGTCATAAGGCGGTCTCGGACGACGGATGGAGGGGGAGGGGGAGGAGGGGCACCGCCACGTTGGTCCTCGTATGAGGGGATGCCATACGGACGGGCTCTGTACTTCTCGTAGTAATCTACCACACCATATCTGTCCCTCTCACCCTCATAGGGGCGCTCGGGATAAACGGCTCGTCTAGGGGGAGGGGGTGGCAGAGGAGGGGCAGGGTAACCTGGGGGAATGTGGCTGAGGCGCCCTCTCATGTAGCTGGGCGGAGGGGGGGGCTCATGCCTCTCTCCTGGATAACGAGGAGGCCAATAGCCTCCCCTGTCTGGGGGAGGAGGAGGGTAGTCGTCCCGTTCGTCATGTCTGGGGCGACTCTTGGAAATCTGGACATGGATGCGTTTGCCTAAATAGGAAGAAAAAACACAGATAAAGAAAACAAGTTGAAATACCCAGATTTAAAATGAGACAACTACAACAATACTATTTAACAAATTGTGCTTTACCTTGAAATTCAGAATTATCCATTCCCTTGATGGCATCCATGGCCTCATCAGAGTTGGCCATGTGTACAAAAGCAAAATTCTTGACAACAGCACACTCTGAGACTGTGCCATACTCTTCAAAGAGAGCGCGGAGCTCGTCATCAGCTCCCTTCTCTACATTGGCTACATGCAGTTTGATAGATCCCTGGTTCTTCCCGTGGCTGGCCTCCACGTTGATCGGTGTGCCGTGAAGCTTGTACAGGTGCAGATTCTTAATGGCTTTAGTAGCAGCCTTCCGGTCATCCATGTGGATGAAGGCGTAGTTCTTGATGATCGCACATTCTGTGACCGTGCCGTACTCGGTGAAGAGAGCCTTGATTTCCTCCTGGTCTGACTCTCGGGGAAGGTTCCCCACAAAAATCTTCACCATTGTTAAAGATCTGTCTAAGAACAATAATAAAAAAAATTAAAAAACATTATACAAAATGTATTCAGTGTTATAAAAGGTATGCCTTAATACTTTTCTCTGAAACTCAAGTAAGTCCCAGAGGTAAATTAGGTAGGCCCTTTCATTGCAAAATGGATGCACAGTTCTACATGCACTGGTTATTTTACAGGCGATGCCGAACTTAATTTAACATTAAACGTTTATTTGAGCTGTATTGCTACAGCAATACAGCTCAAATAAACGTTTAATGTTAGCGCATGGTTTTAGTTTAAACACAACTATTGGTCTTGCTTTAGCAAATGTGCTAGTGCTAGCAGTTAGCTTTGGTTAGCTTTCTAGTCTAGACACGCCATTACACAAAGCATCGCTCCCCACATTTACACAAAAAGTAAATGCGGACGAGTAAATAATAATATACATTTATATTGCTGTTAATATCGAGCCGCTTTTTTGTTACCTTTTATACCGGGCGGCCTCGACAAAGACTTCTAACCCGTTTCAGGATCTTTCCTTCGACGCAGACTGCTGCCGTTTGGGATTTCTCAGCGCGGTATAGATATAGATTCTACGGCTCTGGGTTTTCTCGTTCTGTGTTCTTTGTGTGTCGCCATTACTGCCGAACGACAACCACAGCGCCCCCAGTGTCCCGGGGGAAGCCTATGTGGTTTTATAGATTGTGTTAACAAATCATCGCAATTCGTGTATGGAAAATACAATTAAAATATTTTCTAACTCGTAATTAAATCTACGGATACAAGCGGCCGAGATGGGTTTTCTCCGCAGGGTGGCTGGTGTCTCCCTTAGGGATAAGGTGAGAAGTTCGGTCATCAGGGAGGGACTCGGAGTTGAGCCGCTCCTCCTTCGCGTCGAAAGGAGCCAGTTGAGGTGGTTCGGGCACCTAGTTAGGATGCCACCTGGGCGCCTCCCTAGGGAGGTGTTCCAGGCACGTCCAGCTGGGAAGAGACCAAGGGGTAGACCTAGGACCAGGTGGAGGGATTATATCTCTTCGCTGGCCTGGGAGCGCCTTGGGATCCCCCAGTCAGAGCTGGTTGATGTCGCCAGGGAAAAGAAAGTTTGGGGCTCTCTGCTGGAACTGCTACCCCCGCGACCCGACCACGGATAAGCGGGAGAAGATGGATGGATGGATGGTAATTAAATCTATACTAACTGTGCAACATATACCTTTACTTTGACTATCGGGATTCTATTCCACTATATTCTAAATGCGACACAGAACAAACTGAAACGTCGACTTTAATTCAATGTATTATGTCAACTAATTTCACATAACTATTAGGTTAGTTGAAAGCAATAATATTAAGGTGAACCTAATATGTTTTAATTACATGTAATTGTATTGCTTTCAACAAACCTAATACAGTTATGTGAAATCTGACATAATACATTTAGTTAAAGTCAACGGTTCAGTTTTTTCAGTGTACACTTTTATAAAATGTTTTTAAAACATTGCTATTATTGTTGTCAACATGGGTGGGTACATTTGTAAATTGTAATTTGTGTAATATCTATCTCTAATATTTTATGTTTGCCTGTTATTTGATATTGTGCTGTTTTGCCTCTTTACTTTTACTGTAACAATGTACACGTCTACTCTGTGGAACTAATATAAGTGGCAAAGGGTCAACAGGTCATGGTAGTGAGTTGTTACAGACCCCCCTCAGCTGTCAAAGACTCCTTGTCTTCACTAGCAAATCTTTTATCACAACTAGACTACAAGGAAATAGTGCTACTTGGAGATTTTAACTGGGATTGGTTAACTGCAGTGTCAGAGGATTTAAAAAACCTTTGTATCTCTTTGAATGTTACTCAGATTGTTGACAGTCCTACTCGACCAAATATTAAGTCCCCTAATAAATCCTCCCTAATTGATCTCATTTTAACTAATGTTCCCCATAAATATTAATCTGTGGGAGTATTTGCAAATGATCTGAGCAATCACTGTGTTGTAGCCACAATTAGGGACACTAAGGTCCAAAAGGTTAAACCTCGCATTATCATTAAGAGAGACAAAAAACATTTTGTTGAGCAGGGTTTTGTGCATGATCTGTTTGATTTTGATTGGGGTAAAATCGATCTGTGTGCTGATGTGGAAACCGCATGGTCTTATTTTTATCTTGGTTTTATGGAGATCATTGATAGACATGCACCCCTGCGTAAATTTAGAGTAAAGGGACGAGAAATCCTTGGTTTTCTGCTGAGCTGTCTAGTCTCCTTCATGAGAGAAACAAGGCCTGGGCAAAGGCTAGACAATCAGGCTCAGAGGTAGAGTGGCTGCGTTTTAGGCAGCTAAGGAATAGCTTCACTTCAAATGTCAAAAGTGCAAAGTCGAAGTACTACTTGTCAGTTACCACAGAAAACCTAAATAATCCTAGGAAATTTTGGAAAGCAATAAAATCGATATCCACCGGTGAGATCCGTAATGAGCTACCTCCGTGCCTTACCACAGCATCTGGCACTATATCGGACAGGGCCACTATGTTAAATTGCTTTAATGAGCATTTTGTGTCCTGCGGTTCTATGTTTGATTCTGTGACTAACTCTGCTTCTGTGAACACCCCAATCCGTGACTCTGAACAATGTGGTCTGGAAAACCCTTTCAGTTTTACTCCTTTTACTGTCAATGTTGTTCATGAAGCCTTATCTAAGCTAGATCCTAAGAAACCGGCTGGCCCGGACAACGTAGAACCTTTCTTTTTAAAGATAGCTGCAGATTTTATTGCTCTTCCTCTTACTACTCTTTTTAACCTCTCCCTCAGCACAAATGCAATTCCAAAAGTATGGAAGTCAGCGTATGTCCTGCCTCTACTAAAAGGAGGGGAGGCAACTATTTTAAATAACTATAGGCCAATCTCTAAATTGTCAGTTCTGGCGAAGGTGCTCGAACGCCTAGTGAGTGAACAGGTAAAGGAGTTTTTATGTAAAAATGACATCCTGTCTAAACATCAGTCAGGCTTCAGAAAACAACATAGCACCATCACTGCCACAATGAAAGTGGTAAATGATATTACGAGTATTTTAGACAATAAGCAGAGTTGTGCAGCTCTATTTATTGACCTTTCCAAAGCGTTTGATACCGTCGATCATCGCATCTTAAAGCAGAGGCTACTCAGTATCGGCATATCCAGCCATGCAGGTTGGTTTGTGAACTACCTCTCTGAAAGGTCCCAATGTGTTCACTTTGATGGGCTGTCTTCTGAGTGGTTAAACATTGCTAATGGTGTTCCTCAAGGTTCTGTTTTAGGTCCACTTTTATTCTCCATCTACATCAACAGTTTAGGTGAAAATGTGGATGATGCTACTTTACATTTTTATGCTGATGATACCGTGATGTATTGTGCAGGTCCCTCCATTAAGGAGGCTGGTGTTAAATTACAGGCTGTTTTTAACATTATTCAGACTCAGCTTGCTGAACTTAAGCTTATTTTAAATGTTGATAAAAACTAAGGTAATGCTATTTTCAAAAGCTAAAAAGACACCAGAGCCTGTTTTGGATATTGTTACTATGCAAGGACAAGTACTTGAAGTGGTTACCAGTTATAAATACCTAGGTATCTGGCTTGATGATTGTCTTACTTTTAAACTTCATGTCAATAACCTGCTTAAAAAGCTGAGGGTTAGGCTAGGTTTCTTTTTCAGAAACAAGTCCTGTTTCTCTTTTGAAGCCAGGAAAGGCTAGTCACTGTGACCTTTTTACCTGTGCTGGACTATGGTGATTTGATGTATATGAATGCACCTGCCCATTGCCTGGAAAAGTTAGATGCCGCCTATCACAGTGCCCTGAGATTTGTTACTAACTGTAAAGCACTTACTCTTCACTGTACCCTGTATGCCAAGGCAGGTCTGCCTTCACTAACTGTACGGAGGCTCAGTCATTGGTACATGTTCATTTACAAAGCCATGTTGGGTAAACTACCTTTTTATATCTGCTCTCTCGACGAATTGAAAGTACATATTGCCTGAGATCTCATAATGTTGTTTTATTAAATGTGCCAAGTGCTAGGACTGTCTTAGGGAAGAAAGCTTTTAGTTGTGCAGCTCCACTAAATTGGAACAGTCTGCAAACATGTTTAAAACTGAGCACTTTGGTTCCCCTGCATCATTTTAAAACTCAGCTGGGTGACATGCTGTTTGATACTCATGGTACCTGTCTCTGTAAATAGAGTTTGTAATCTGTACCCTGTACATTATGTTGTATGTCATCCTTATTGTTGTTCTGTTGTTTTTATGTTACATGTGTAACTAATGTCCTGCAGGTCACCCTTGAAAAAGAGATCTTTTGATCTCAAGGGGCTTCACCTGGTTAAATAAAGGCTACAAACAAACAAACAATAAAGGTTTTCTGATTGTGATTAACTTTGTTAAGTTATACTTTATGTATCAGGTGATACAATAAATACATCCTGCTGTTTGAACAAGTAGACATATTTTGATTTGTATTGTGTTTTTATGTAATTAGGCTGTGATTGCCTTATATTCCTTTTTTATTATGTACATGTAATATTGTTTAAATGTATTTTGTACTTTGCATCTATGTGTTATCAGTTTTGCCTTGGTTTTTATTTATTTTATTTTAATAAGGAAATGAATAGTTCTACAGTAAGCATTTCTACAAAATTGGTTTAAGTGCCCTTCCAGTAGCCTAACCCACATACCTGTCCAAGTTTGGTGCCTTATTTAATGACCATTATCGTCCTTTTGTACTGCTTATGTGTAGTAAAATGGTGATTAGGAATGCAACTAAGTACTTGTGTTGCTGTGTAAAGCAGGGTGTAGTTTCCCGCTGGTTGGCAGTGTCAGTGCCAGGCTGAAGCACAATGCTAAGACCATATAATAGATTGTATTTACTTTCTTTAACAGGTTTCAAAATAGGGAAATTCCGGTGCTAAAATGCTACGTTCAAGGGCTCATCTATGGATGGTAAATTAGAGAACAGCACTCCAAAGCTAAAACGAAGAGAAGAAACATTGTTACAAAGTTAGCAGGGGGTAAAATGAAGATTTTTGGCTAACGGGATATTCAGCACAATCATTTAAAATACCCATGCAATACTTTATTTTATTACAAAATGCTGTCCTCCTAGCATTTTTCAATTGAACAGTCGTCATAGAATGCCAAAAACATTTCCCACAACAGAAGATGACCCGGAAGGTTGCATATCCATATTATTCTTATTATTTGATACTATTATTAACAGTAACAGTCTAAAAACAACATTTTAGACAACTCAAATGTTAATAAATGTTCTGTTAATCACCTAACGAACCGATTAATTTTAACACTGGAGGTAATGACTCCGTAGGAATTGTGTGTGTGAGTGGAAATACGTTGTGTTAGGCTGAAAAGTTGGCTAAAATGTTTATCTATACCCCAGTGAAAAGTTTAAACGTACGCTAACCGAACGAAACTGAAATAGAAATAAAGCTTTTCCTCTTCATTGCTTTGTAACATTGAGTTTTACGGACTTGTACATGAATGCATCAATACTATGTGAGAATGACGAAACTCAGGTCAGAGAAGAACAGCATGCAGAGAGTGGAGGTAGTCACCCGGTTTTCTCTCAGCACCAGCACCGTTATCCTCCGAGTACCTTTAACTACATTCGATTTGCATTTTTCAGTTTCTTCCAAATAAAAACTTCGACATTCAGGTAAGGCACAGACCTATAATAGTCATTGTAAATGCACACTCAACATTTTTAGGGAGTAGGGATGCAACTAACGCTATTTCCGTTATCTTTGATTGTTTTTACAATGTGATTGTTGATTGTTTTCTTTAAGTGTATACAATCTCAGAAAAAATTGATAAAATGTCCACCCCAGTTTCTCAAATTCTATGTCTTTAAATTAGTGTATGATTGTTTTGAGTTATCAAGAAAAGCAGTACACTGTTTCTCTGTCCATCCATCCATCTTCTCCCGCTTATCCGTGGTCGCGGGGGTAGCAGTTCCAGCAGAGACTGTTTCTCTGTCATTAACTAAAAGTTGCCTATGTTTTGTAAACCACCCCGTCTCACTGAACTCCTAATATTTTTGATTTCCGCCCCACAATTTTATCACTAAAGGTTAACAGGCCAATCCACCATCCCCTGGTCTCCTCATTATCCACGATGAATGTGTCCCAGACGATAGAGACGGAGGAGGATCTCCTCCCTTGTCTCCATGTCAAACTCTACCACCCTCAGCAGAGCTCCAATAGTCTTTACGGGCTCATCCCTCTGGGGGAAAGAAGCAAACACCCAGCGGAGGACCCTCTCAGGCTGGGGCGCGATGGCCAGGCCTGCACTGTCGCCCTGCTCGACACCCGGGTGTCCCGCAAACAGCTGGCCATCCAAGCCTACTACACCCCCAGAAGCCGGGACATGCTGTTCAGGATCCAGAACCTGAGCCAGAGGGCCCAGCTGTCTGTGAACAGCTCAGCGTTGGACTACCTAGAAGTAGTGGATCTCCCGGACAAAGCCCTGATCCGGTTCGGACAGTACGAGATGCTGATCATCCGAGAGTCCGGCGAGGCCAAGGCCAGCTTCGAGGTGGAGTTTGAAGTCCTGACAGTGGCTCCGTCCAGAGAGACTTGCACCTGTGAGCCTAGCGTGACCCCTGTCTCGGACACAGTCATTAATGGTTAACAGTTTGCTCGGAGAACTCAGAATAATTGGCCCCAGTGAAACGGATGAGACTGCAATATGTTATTCATGATGTAGAGACTCTTTACTTTCTAACTTAAACTGCTGTGTCATTGTCACCTCATAATGTGAAACTACAGTATTATTCTGCTCCCTAAAGCTGTGATCTTAATATAATAATTACTTTAAAAATGCCTTCGTGCTTTAAAAAAAAATTAAAGTCTGTTTTTGTTAAATGGTGAATGCTGTGGCCAAAGATGCGACTACCCTCAGACACCACTATTGCTGGAACACAAAGCGGGGTTAACAGATTACAAAACAGGTTTGTCCAGTTTTGCATTTGATGAAGTCGGTTTCACATGTCCGTTAGCAGAAGTTCTCGGGACATTTAGAATTTCCACTTCACTTTGTTCCAGTAGATGTTTAAGGATGTAGTTTTCTTAACTTACAGCAAGTCAAACTATACAATTCTATCAAATTATGAGCAAAACATCTACATTTCAATAAGAATATTACAATTAGATTATCAAAAATATATACTTTTTATGCATTTTCATATAATGTAGGATTTTTATTCCTGAAACATTAAAGTAAAAGCATTAGTTACATTTTATATTATGCTGTATGTTGCTATAGCTTTCAAATAAATATAGTGAATACAAATGTACACTATTTCCATGTCACATTAAGGTATTTTGACAGATGTATTGGTGAGAGTAGATTATTCTAAAACTGCATTATGGAATTCAGATAATATTGAATTGCTTTAGCTGGCTAACACCTGCTTGAGTCATCGATCCTCTTAGGGTGGGGTTCAATTCTGATTGGAGATCCTCATCGTATTTTATTGCATTTACAAGCAATGTGAGATCTTTATCTACTCAAGGAAGCAGAAGAGCCGTGTTTCTCAGGAATGACAGGTACGCAAAGTCATAAAAGGGGATATCTGTCATACAAGCAGCATTGGCACTATAACAAATAATGCCACTGTTAACACCATTCTTGGTTTGTGGAAACTGTAATAAACCAAGAAGGGAGTGTGCAGAACGGAAGCCTCAATCGACCTCAGCAGGAAACGAAAAGGAGAATAGAAAAAAAGATACTTCTCATTTTTCAGATGTGGGAGGATTCACTTGATCAGGATGTACTCTCTCTGCCTTTGACAGTGTCAGTATTTTGTTAGTCATTTTTCTCGCTTATGAAGAAACAGTATGAACCATTGCTGAACAAGCACATCTGATGAATTGATCAGCAAACGGGACATTTCCAAATCTTATGGTTAAGTGTGATAACAAACTAACCCTATTTTCACCACACTGTATTCAAATTGAAATGTCTTTTTTGTAGGGTATGACATCACAGTTCAATTGAGGAAAATCTGTGAATCATCTCATCTGTTCATATATCCCACTTGAGGGGGAAATGTAACTGTCAATCTACATTGTTTTAAAAAGGCAAGGCAAGGGTTGATCAAATAAGACTACAATTTCCGATTTTGAAGAAAAGTGTTTATTTACACCTAATCTTCTCAAACTGGAAAAAACAATGTTAATAAATAATCAGAAAATAAAGTTCTACATGAATATAGAGAAAAGAGTAATACAAACATTGTGTTTAAGGCCATGCGATGGTTTAAAGTAAACATTTCAGAGCATTTGGACAGTCACAATTTAAAACCTAATTTCATCAGGTAGGTAAAAATGGCTGCTTAGAGTAGCACTGCTTTGGACAGATTAGCTCTTCGTCAACTTTGAGAGATCTTGCCTTAATAAGAAAAAAGGATTCATTTCTTTCCATCCAACTTGTGTTTTGGTGTCATCAACAATGCAGGTTTACCCAAGGACTGGAAATCCCCCTCCAGCTCACCAACATATGGACCAAACTTTCCCTGGAGTTTTACAATCTCCTTCCTGGAAAAAACAGACACTTCACTCAAGATCTCAAAATGCACACGTCTTGTTTTTAAATTCTTCATCCACTCGTACTGCTTCACCTTCAGGGCTCTCTGATCTCATCTTTTCCCAGCTGATGTGTATTCACTGAGGCACAGAGCAGGAACCTGCAGACAGAGACAGGGGCTGTTTCTCAATGTTGAGTAGAGCCGCTGCAGAGCCACTATTTCAAGTATACTACATCATCGAGTGGCGCCGAATGCTTTTTAACAGGCATTTAAACAGTCCTTCGGCGCCACTCGATTACATAGTATACTTGAAATAGTGGCTCTGCAGCAGCTCTACTCGACATTGAGACACGGCCATGGTCATTGATCCCACTCCTCTTCACTGATCACACCTCTCATTACCTCATACCCAGGGTGATGTAAAAGAAATAAAGAATATGTTTTTGTATACATTTTAAGACTTTGGCAGATGCAAAACTATTTTTTTTACAATCAAATGTTTTCCAGATTTGAAAAAATATTTTAAAGACTAGAGTTGATCTACCCTCTCTGAAGTCATTTTTCAGCCAATTAAGTCAAGCGAAAAACATTTTCATGTCGGTTTAAAGCAATTGTATGGAAGCCCATTTCCACCACTTAAAATTAAAATCCCCATGAAAAGTCATAGAGATAAAAAAGTCGAAATTATGAGATAAAAAGTCAAACCCGCTCCCGCCCCACTGCGTCAGGCCGTTGTGTCCTTGGGCAAGACACTTCACCCGAATTTGCTCCTGTGGGTGTTGTCCACAGTAGATGACCATTACATGTATGATCTGTATGTGTAATGTGTATTTGTAAAGCGCTTTGAGAGTCATTGATAAAGCGCTATAATAAAGATAAAGTCATGATGAGATAAAAAAGTCGAAATTATGAGATAAAAAGTCATAATTATGAAAGAAGTGCGCATGCGCTGTCTTCAAAGGTCCCTTCATCACCTTGCTGCTCTCCACCATGCAAACGGCATCTAGTCCTAAATAAGGTAACTATTACAGGTGACTTTTGTAAATGTTAGATGTTACATATAGCCTAAATATATATATAATATATATTGCTTTGACATTGCCTGTTATGAACTATAATATATGCCTATAGTTTTGTGGTAACGTTTACGGGTTAGTTAGGCTAGCAACTCACAGCAGCAGACTATTGTCATTAGTGGCGTGAACGTTACCACAAAACTATAGGCATATATATTATAGTTCATAACAGGTAATGTCAAAGCTATGAACTGCATTGTTGTAGTTTAGCTGCAATATAGGCTATATAACATCTAACATTTACAAAAGTCACCTTATTTAGGACTAGATGCCGTTTGCATGGTGGAGAGCAGCAAGGTGATGAAGGGACCTTTGAAGACAGCGCCACTGCAGCGCATGCACACTTCTTATCTCACAATTATGACTTTTTATCTCATAATTTCGACTTTCTTATCTCATGACTTTTCATGGGGATTTTTTTTTTTTTCAAGTGGCGGAAATGGGCATCCATACAATTGCATTAAAAAAAGGGAATATATAAATGAAAGGTGTTTATTTACATTTGCTTTAACTTAAATGATCATTACCAAATTATTATAATCACATTTATTCTATTATTCATTTTTGAAATATATATTTTATATTAATTAAACAAATTCAAATTAATATTTAAAACAATCTGTAGAAATCCATACACCCATTTGAGAAACCGTGTCCTAGAGCAGGAACATATTGAAGTATAAATGCAAAACCACATTTATTGCATTAGTGGTGTTTTGAAATCGATCTGGAACACTACCTACCTCTTGCAGTGGCTGCTGCTCATCTTCAGAGGACGACTTACCCTGAGCTGGCGTCTCCTGATAGTCTAACAACCTACAAAGAGCAAAGATACTAAGAAGACCAAGACTGCATGCAAATTGTGGCACATACACATACAAGGTTATTCATGTTGAGTAGTATGTAGTGTGAACTAAATGAAAATGAAGAATGAGTAATTGCCGCAAGACGACATGTGCCATCGCAAAGCTAATTATTGACCCATTTCTAGGATTACCACCAATTAGCTTAGCTCATGGTAGGCAATGGAAATTGTGATGGAGCTCCCTCTACCACGGAAAACGTGTCAAA
Organism: Gymnodraco acuticeps; assembly: GCF_902827175.1. Classification (NCBI taxonomy): domain Eukaryota; kingdom Metazoa; phylum Chordata; class Actinopteri; order Perciformes; family Bathydraconidae; genus Gymnodraco; species Gymnodraco acuticeps. The sequence continues at coordinate 2,103,469 of NW_022989949.1, read as the reverse complement.
TCAGGAAGACGCAGCATGAAAACATTGGGTGTCACCCCCTTTTAATCACTCCAGGGTTTGTGGAGAGCCAGATTTCATCAACTGTAATACATTAAAGGGTTGAAAGGAATCGATATTACATCATTTAACAGTTTTAAATGTCAGTGAATTGCTGCACAAAGATATCTCACTTTGTATCACATTTTTAGATGATCAAGTGGACATTAACCTACACAAGATTTCAATTGAAAGCAGATTGAGTGCTTCAATAACAAAGACTGACAGGTTTTCACCATTTATGATGGGATTGAACAGGGCTGAGCCAACACTAACTACCATGTGTTAAGCTCCTAACTCAAGGGTGTGAAGCTGAAGCGTGTTAGGAGTTAAACGCCTGGGTATTACTTCGAATTCCTGCTGAGCCATTAAACTAGAAAGCCTACCGCACAAGGAAAAATTTGACAGTTAGAACGTAGTTTTTGGTTTCATTTGTTTATTAAAAAGCGATCAAATAAAAAGCAACTTGTAAAGTAAAGTAAATCATACATAATGGGTGTCTAGAATCTATTTTCGCAAGAAAAGATAACACAAAACAAAACAACCCTTGAACTTTTGATTCGTCATGCTAACATTTGTCGCAAATCTTAAAAGATTACGTACAACCTGCCACACCATGTAAAATGATTATAAAAACACCTCTACACTGAACTTTTATTCTTATTTTGATTAATATTTTGTAAATAACCAACAACCTTAGTCTGAGTGCAATGAATTTGATCTCAGACTATGTATTTATTTTTATTTAAATGTCTTCCCTCGTTATGAAAAAGAGCATATCCATTTAGAAAAATTGAAGAGCAGAGGGCTTTTGGCATTAACAGTACTCCGTCACACTGAAATAGACTAGGCATCTAAGCCAGCATCCTATTCTTTAAAACATTTGAGGGATCTAAACAGTAAAACAAGCAAAGGAACAGAAAAGGCATCAACAGCTCAGAAGATTACGTGAACCGTAGACATGGAATCATATGATTTTAAAGTACGGGGCGTTCTGCAAAACAGTATCTTCCAGTAAGTCTCAGGCAAACGCAACGCAATCCGCCAAAGACGAGGGGGATGTTTCGCGCCACGTGCATCAGCAGACGACGACGATCTTGCAATATTCTAAACCTGGGAAGAGAGCACACCACACATGTCAAGGAGCGGGTTTTAATCGCGCAAGACTGATCTTTGATGTTAAAGCAGCAGTATTTTTAGGATTCTATCAGCAAGGGTTTAGTTTCTGTATATTGGTCTGGACTAAATCAGCAGGAATTAAGAGCTCTGGCTGATGGGGGTGGTTTAAAGCGTGATTCTACCTCAACGGATTCAGCTCTCAAATTCATTTTCGGTGCACATTTATTTAACATTTTCTCAATCATGCTTACTTTCTTTTAAATGACATTTACCATCCACTCAGTTCTCACCTTGAATGACCCTCCGGATGCCTAGTAGCCCGCATATCGGGGGGGTGGTGGTGGAGGCGGGGGCCCTCTCTCTGCGTAGGGGTCCCTGGGGCGGTGGGCTGCGTACATCTGAGGCGCGTACATGGGAGCCCTGGACAGCGGGGAGAGCCTGGAACGCTCGTATGAGTACCCGTTACCGGCTGATGGAGGAGGCGGAGGGGGGGCACGTCTGATCGGGCTTCGATCTCTAGACATGTAGGATGGAGGGGGGAGGGGGGCGGCGCTCGTACGGGTCAGGAGCCCCCATAGAGAGACGTTCCCTTACCAGTGCCGAGGGGGGTGGCGGAGGAGGAGGGGCGTTGGAACGCCTGTCATCGTATCCGCCCATGCTGTAGGGGCGGGCTCTGTATTTCTCGTAGTAATCCACCATGGCGTAGTCCTCTCGCTCGCCGTAGCCACGGTCGTGGTAAGATGCTCGTCTTGGGGGAGGGGGTGGCGGGGGCAGGGGTGGAGGGGCGTACGCAGACATGCGATCGCGGGGATCCCGGAGATCTCTGTGATCTCTGGGATCTCTGTGATCTCTGGGATCTCTGTACGGAGGCTCGGGCCTCTCCCCCGGGTAGCGGGGAGGGGGATAATAGCCTCCTCTGTTCGGTGGGGGCGGATAGTCGTCCTCCTCCTCGGGTCCACCTTTGGGTCTGCTTTTTGATATCTGAACGTGTATGCGCTTTCCTAAGAGAGAGAAAATCAGTGTCCCTCAAATCTAAAATACAACAGTATGGACTGGGGATGTCACGAGCTACCGATACATAAGAACAAAGTCATGGCTTACATTTTGTAAAACGTATGATATTTATTTTTTACAGCATCGTAATTCCCTGTACGGCCAGCATTCGAGACTAATGGCGTCCGATGTACAAATTGTCAATGCTTTCAAGGCTATTTTATCCTGATTATTATTAACGTTTTGATGGCACAGGAGAGCTAGTTAATGTTAGGTGTTGGCAGAAGGTGGAACAAGGTTCTACAGAGTCTATGGTGCATTCAGGCTCTTTTTTAGCAATAAATAATAATATTGGTCAAAAGGCAACTGCAGGTTTGTTAAAAAAAAGTGGTTTTTAACCCAAAAATAGTTTTCACAATCTAAAAAGATTTCAGGATGAATTATAACCCGTTTAAAGGTTTAAAAAAATAAATCTTAACTGTGGCATCAAAAAAAAAATTACGGTTTCACTGGTATTGGTACATACAAATGTATGGCATCGTGACATCCCTAGTTAGGATATCTAAAAAAACTTGAATTGAATATTGATTGACTTACCTTGAAACTCTGTGTTATCCAGGCCCTTTATGGCATCCATGGCCTCATCAGAGTTATCCATGTGAACAAAGGCAAAGTTCTTGACAATGGCACACTCTTTCACTGTGCCATACTCTTCAAACATGGCTCGCAGCTCATCGTCAAAGCCCTTTTCTACATTGGCAATGTGGAGCTTCACAGGGCCCTGGTTCTTCCCTCTGCTGGGCTCCACGTTGATGGGCCTGCCATCCAGCTTATGGAGATGGAGCTCACGGATGGCTTTGGTGGCTGACTTGCGGTCATCCATGTGGACAAAGGCATAATTTTTGTACTTTGCACATTCTGTCACTGTGCCATATTTGGTAAAGAGAGCTTCCACGTCCTCCTTCTCAGTGTGCTGAGACAGGTTCCCAATGAAGATTTTCACCATGGTTGCTCAAGTGTGATCCTCTAAAAGGGGATAAAGAGAGGATGAGAAACCACAGGCCAGCATGTAATAACAGTCAGACAGTAACCAATGTGAGGGCGAGGATATAGACGGCTTGTAATCGAGCCGCATGTCGGGTAAGGACAACCAGAGCAAAAACAATGCCCACATATGTCCACAAGTGACCCGTTTAGCTTCGTTATTTTATTCACGTATAACTTTTGTAATATAATAATAAACTGTACGACTTTATTTGCAGCTAGCTCGAATTAAAAATATTTCGTCGCCGTGTTTGCACTTCCTGCTCAGAGCAGTTAGGCCCGGCTCGCTTTATTTGAATGGTTTCTATTAGCGAGCTAGCATTAGCTTCCAATCCATTTGTCTCATGTAAGTTAACGGAAGTAAATACAATTACATTCAACCATTACCAAATGTATTAAGTTACGTTGAAGACGTGTACAAATGCAGGCATTATAAAAGCAGAAACGAGTATATTTGAAGAAGGAGAAACTACTCACAGCTCGCGATCGGTGACTCAACGAAGTCGACTCGAAACTCCCTGATAAGATCCACCGGATATGGTGTGACTTTAGGCGCCCAAGCAATAATGTGATTGGTGGATAGACGCGTCCATTTCAAAGTACGGACTGTGATTGGCTAAAATGATGAAGACACGAGGTTTTATGCGGAAAAGCCTTTCTATTTGTTAAGGCTTGGTTCGTTGGTAAGAGTAGTTATGTAGAAAGTGTACCACTACCTTAATCAAACATCTACATGTAATAACTACACAGTGTATAGGTTATTTCCTCTCTTTATTGTATTGAGTATGTTTGTTTCTGATCTAAAATCCCATGTGAATTTCATTTGATTACAGCATGTTTTACCTTTCTTACTGCAGAAGATGTAGGAAGACATGTTTGAAGGACACAGATAATTCAAATGAAAGTGTTCAATCATGTCTGAGTGAATTAAAATCCCTTAGTAAGAATAGAAACCCAAACCTAGATATAGGTTTTAAAGGGAGACTCATCACTCTTTTATCTTAAATTGCAACATGTGGTATTACTTTACATAGCTTTTGAATGATACCTCATTCAAATGTAAAGCAGACTTTTTGATCTCTTTGTTGTTTTGTTTGGCCACTCGGGGGCAGAACTCCGCTGCAATCAAAATTCCCCCCTCTGTTTCTTTAAAAAAGAAGGGTACATGCAGCTAATCTGGTCATAAAGAACAATTATCTTACTTCAGAATAATATAGGGACCAAGACTAGGAGTACCATTGGGAAAACTGAAATAACAGTCACAAAGCAAGCTGTAAAACGTCATCATTGTTGTGTAAGGACCTATTTATGAACTTTCATCAATGCCCTCCTTTAACAAATATGGTATAGCTACAGTATAATTATGCTCTACTCAAGTCTAATAGTATGCTATTATCTTAAATATAATATATAAATGGTTAAAAATTGCCAGAGGATGGATGAGTAGTATAACACGCCCACCGAAACCAACAAATAATGCATGGGCACATTAAAAATACACTTTACTGTAAAGTAATGTACTATTTTGTATCATGTTCTCCATCAAATACCTTGCTTATTCACTCTGAAATGTGTGCTGGACTTCCCTCATGCTTCTATACTCGAAATTAGGATTCTTTAAAAAAGACAAATAGAGGCATGCATTTGTTTTTTGTATCCAGGTTATTTTTGAATTGCTTTAACTGTAGGCTACTAGCGAGTGTTAAATTATAGTTATTTTGCAAAAACCCTTCAACTAACTTTTGATGTGGCTGCTGTGTCATGACTTAAAGGTATTGTGCAACATCCACTTGTTCATGTCTTTTATACATAAACATGTCCCCTCTGTGTAAAGAGATTCTGAAAGTTTCAGGAAAAAAGATTCGCTCACTTTTTGTCCCGATTAATTTATATAAAAATCTGTCTGAAAATGAGCTGATCAGATTTTGGCCACTTTATGAAGTCATTATCACCTGAATCTCCTCCTAGAGCACCATTGAGTTCTTTTTAACCAAATGTCTCTCAGAGGGGCTCCTACTTACTTTCATCTAAAGTAACAGACAGCGAATCAGCACTTTGGAAACAGAGGGGTTTATGGGATGCTAAAATGCATGCTGTTTGTTATTTCTAGCCTAACACTTCAGAGAAGTTTTTTGTCTGAGACCTATTATATATATATATATTTTGATGAAAAACAGTATAATAAGGGACCTTTAAGGCCAATATTAAAAAATAACAAACTGTTCAGAAGAGATGTATACCAAACAATGAAAAGTCCTTTATTGCCATCAGAACATGAGTGAGAAAACCAGAGACAAAATCGGAGAGAGTAAGGAGTCAACTGTACAACCAGCATCCACACAGGCACACACACACACACAGCAGCCAGCAGCCTTTCAACAGGACGCGAGGGGTACAGATACATGAGGATATACAGTACTCACACAATGAGGTATAAAAGTAAACACAAACATACCGGTTAGGGCTTTCTCCACTCACACGCATGCAACTGAACCAAGGTACAAATACTCAAGTGCTCGTTCATTCTTTAAAAACACAACATACAGGTGAGCAGACATGTATGACAGCAGCATCTGGGTCAACTCAACCAAACTCCCATTCATCTGTCTCTCAAAACCTTTGGTCATGTGGACGCTTGCTTGTCATGCACAATATTGCCCTTGTAAGGTAACACTTTGTAGGCGAAGAAATGGGTCCTTTTCTGACTCCACCGATAGAAACTTGGGCTTTCTTGTGGGGGCGGGGGATGTTTTTGAAGTCACAAATAGTTTCTTTTTCAAGACGTTAGTTGGACATTCAATGTGTACATTAGCAGCAATTCTAGTGAATGAAACAATGGCTTTGTAAGTCAGATTAATAAACACCCTTTTCCTCATGCACAGGACAGGCACCACCTACTACTAAATGCCATGCAAGTTAGAAAAATAGACTGCAAACTCACAAGACAGAGAAATCAAAGTTCGTTCTCCAGAGAAGAGGTTGATTTCACTTTCATTTTTTATTTCATATTTTCTAATGATGTGGAAATAGCAACAAAAAAAAACTTGAGAGCGGTAACCAAGACAACAGTAACAACATGAGTAGAGAGCCACCGAGGTTTTTCGAGTCCCTCTCTTACACCAATTTGCCAATCCAAACTTCCAGGTACAAGACTGGACACCTCGCTTGTTTTTGTTGTTGTTTGCACTCCTCTACTCCTGCGACCTACCACCTGGTGTGTGTGTGTGTATCCTGTAAGCGTGGGCCTGTGTGTCATGTGGCTCTCGTGTCATTTGAAGCTGTCCCACAGTCCGCGGGTTTCCAGGCTCCCTCCCCCCACCCCACTAGCAGCACCCGTCCCAGAAAAAGGTGGTCGCCCCTAGTGTGCATCCGGAGCTGTGCGCTGCAGTGGTTTTGACAAGACACAATTGTGGCTGGAAGCTAGCACTGCCGCCCCCCCTCCGACACAGAGAAAGAGGCACGGTATAGTTCTCTTTAAGTCTAAATCTATAGTTTCAAGTCTGCCGTCCGTCTGGTCTCAGCCTGTCCTGTTTACAAGGCTGTGTGGGAGCCACCATGGACCCTCAATAAGAGCTAAATCAGGAAAGAGGAGGAAGACACCCCCTCAGGCCTGTTGCTATCAGAGATGCCTCACCGTGCGACCCGCCCAGGGCTACGTTTTGTTACCTCACCCCTCCCAGTTTTGTTTTGTGGTTGCCAAATATCTCACACGGGCACATATGCACCCCTACGCCGTCCATTCTACTCAGAATGAGAACAAGCGCCTTGAATTTTGTGTTTGGCACCAGACTTTCTTCCTCACGTTGGCCAGCCACTCTTCCTTTTCTGTATCCTTTTTTCACTCGTCACTCCCTCACAGGTCTGTCTTTTTTATAACCAAAAAAAAAACCTGGAAGAACACCTCTCCCTCGTTTTCTTCCTCTTAGGAAACAAAAGCAAACTTAATGGAAAAACTCAAGTTTTTTTTTTTTTATTATTATTTTTTTTTCAAATTCAAGGCACAATGTCTATCAATATTCCAATCTGTCTGTCTGTCTCCACTCCCAGGTTCAGTGTGTGAACGTCGTGTCACATAAGCTATTGGACTGTCTGCTTGTACGCCGCTCCCTACAGCTTACATCTCTCTCGTCTGTACATTAACACTGTGAAGAGACGCTTCTGTTTTGGGTGAGAGAGCGACTGCCGAGTCCAAACCAGTGATAAACAATGAACAAAATAAACATAACGAAAAGACACAAATAAAGACAACCTTTTGAAAAACAACAAAAAAAAGTCTCGTCCTGTTTCTTGTATTTCAGTATTTTTAAAAATCAAGTCATATCCACCAGCTCTTTTTTGGCAAGCTAGTTTTTTTTTTTTTTTTTTTTTAAATAAGCACTAAGTACTGATAGATAGGATAGCATACACCGTTAACGTGTGTTTTTAAGTAGATGCGTTTGTCGTTTTTTTGTACTTTTATACTCTCATAGTAGGAATTCAGGTATTTTGTCAGGTACTTTTCACTCATCAGTTTAAGGTTTAAGTTAATGCAAGCAGGGACAGAGTTTGCCATGGAGTCTTGCTCTAGACTTGGGTTCGCGAGGGGCAGGGCCGTCTCTTTACGAGACCCCGTTGACCAAGGTCAGGGTCTCGCTGGCCGAGCTCATGCCTTTGGGGGAACCCATGGAGGGCGTTCGCTCATCCTTTGTGTCGCTGGTCCCGTTCTCCTGTGGGGAACAAAAAGTGACAAAGGTGAGAATGGACCAACAATGTAATTTACAGCAATGTAATAGTTCTTGTTTTCGTGCCAAACTGTTGTAGTACAGGTGACACAGTTTAGTCCACAGATACATAGATGTGCAAATCAACAGGTCAATAATATATATATATATATATATATATATATATATATGTGTGTTTAAAATACAGCCAACTTATTAAAACCCTTTTTCTAATGCACACGGTTTATTATCGTATTCATTTTTATTTCCAATTTCATAGCATAATAGATGCTTTTCAGTTTATGGTCTATAGTTTTTTGGGAAAGTGCTTGTTCAGTGTTCGTACAGTGCAATACTGATATATCAGAACAATTCCTTTTTAATAACCCAAAATGGTTAAAATGTTACATCAGTACCCAGCAAAAGAACATGTATCTGTCCCTGATAGTTGCAGTGTGTGTTTGTGCCTTTACCTTGGGCTCGGAACCAGCGTGGTTTTCCTTCTGGGGCAAGTTCTGTCTGCTCTGGGACTCAGCACGGGATATGTAGTCAGCAACAGTCACTGGAAACATCAAAATATGTTAGCCAGAGCAACACATTATACATTCACATGTTTTCAAATGTTCTGCTATTTCTTTGATAGGCTATCAGTAGTAATAAAAACTACTTGTATATATCCAAATACAGATTCTAACAGATTTAAAAGCAAGTGATCCATGATGATTGTATTGAAAAATAATATTTGTTCTGAAAAGGTAGACGAAATAAAAATAAAAATTATGACTCACCACCTTCAGCTGTCTGTCTTTCACGGCTGGCTGAACCTCCCTCTGGGCGGTTGCCACGGTTGCGACGGCGCCGGCTTCGGTTGCGGCGCTGAGGTCGGGCTTCATCATCTGTCAAATGAGAAAAATAAAGATGACCATCTCTCATAATTTCTGATTCAATTGACAAATACTTTGGTTTTGATTGCAGAGATGAGATGACAACATTAAGTGCTCACCCAGTCCGTTCTCACTGGGGGCGGCCTGGCCGTCTGACTCTGCGGCAGCATCCATCACGCTGGGCTCCTGGTCGTTACGGCGACGTCTGGAGCGTCTGCGGCGGTCTGCCACGCCATCAACAATGTCAGATTCGGCCTGCTCTCCCTCGCCTTCCAGCAGGGAGTACGGGTTACTGTCCGGGTCCCTCAGCACTGCGTATGCCACAGAAAATATAATGAGTGATACAGCTACAATTGCCAATGCTTCACCCCTCTTTGACATTTCATTGCTTTAGTTTAAACAAAAAAATGCTTTAACAAAAAGAGTGAAAACTGTAAATATCCTTCTATAGCTGGTATTATACCAGCGTTTCTCAAAGTGTGGGGCGCAGAGATGTGATAGGTAGGCCGCGAATGGACGCGATGAACGGGAGACTATTATTATTTTTTAAATAAATGTTTTGGACCTCAGGCCGGAATCGAACCTGGGTCCTGGCGGGCGTTAGTGGACTGTTACAACCGGAGACTCGCAAGTTCGCAACGGCGGTGGACTTTCACAGCACCGGATGCGCAGGAGCCTCGCAACGGCGGGTGTTTGCGGTGGCGGAACCAGCGCTGTGAAAGTCCACGGCCCACCTATGCCAAAGGCAGCGGCCCACCGGGAACAGTCCCGAATCTCCCAATGGCCACACACACACAAAATAATTTACAGACATAGGTCCTATGTAAAAATCTCACACACCTGAAACCAAAATAATTTACAGACATAGGTCACACACGCGCACGCACCCGGGAAGAAAAGCAATGTGGAGCGGCATCTCACCACTTCATAAGGAGTTTAACTGTGACACTTTTCAAAATCCCGTTTGTGTCCCCCCACTTTACAAATAAAGCAGGTTAAAATAATTAAATGGCATACATTTTCTTTGAGTAAACACTGCAAACGGGTCCCACAGACCCAAACAGCACTCAAAGGTTAAAGGTAAGCATAGAATAATGTTAAAATGTGCTAAATATATACACTGCAAAAAACAAAAAAGAGTAAAAGTAGCGGACTTGTTTTCTTTTTTGAAAGTAGCTCTCATCCTACCATTTTATTGGAGTGATGAGGAACAGGTGGGGCTTGAAAAGCCCCACCTGTTCAAAGTGGAGAATGATGAGAACCACTGTATTATACTAACATGTTTTTCAGTACATTTTAACAACAAGAATCCCCCTGACTATAAGGTCCTTACTTCATCCTGTAAAAGGCACACATGCCCGCAGCTTCTTGGAAAGACATGCCAAGCAGCACCATACTCTAGGTTTTGTTTCTCATCTTATTATTGTAATATTCAAATGTTCAACCTCTTAGGACCAAGGGATGAAATGTTTAGCCCTAAACTTTGGCCATAACTACCTGAGCTGATGGAGTTGGAAGGCTTGGCCCCTGGCCCCCCACGGCCTCGTCCTGTGTTTGTGCCTCGGCCCCTGCCGCCCCGTCGGGATCCTCGCTCATCGGCCCCTAATCCACGGGGCCGCTGGTCGCGATCGCCCCAATTCCTCTGTCTCAGAAGTATTGGACAGCTCAGAGTTTGTGCCTGGATCAAACATAGATACATTTAAAAAAAAACATTAGCATAGGAAATAACAGAAATATATCTTATCTACTTTACTTTCAAATATGTCCAGATTCTTCTTACCATATCCAGAGTACTGGCTGTTTGAGGTCCTACGCCCTCTGCCGCGGCCTCCGTAGGTGCGAGAGGTGTGGAGTGAGTTGCTGCTATCATCTGTTAAGTAACCTTTCTCCCGTTCAACACCGGGGCCCCCAGGTCGGCTAGCAGGAGCGCGGTAACCAACCCCGATCTGACGGAGCTGCTCGTCAATCTGGAGACGCTCCAGGCGCAGCTGCTCCACCTCCTGCAGGGGGGGGACGAGGAGACAGTGGTGGTTAGTGTGCACTTCAATGTATATGATTAAGAACAATGCATGGAAAATTAAAAAGCAAATAAGTAACCGGAGTGAAAAAGTAGTTATCAAAGTGAGTCATAAAGACATTCATAGATACTTTCTGTTTACTACAATTAACCACACACATCTGTTCATCTGTAGCGCTGGGACCAAGCCATTCTTAGAAAACATCTGCAGTGAGCTGGTGTTGTGCTTGTTATTAGGTTTAACACTCTGCCACTAGGGGGCAGTAATGCGTTACGTTCAGTGTGATGACTGTGGGCAAATGGAACTCTTTGAGTCATTCTTAAAGAAAAACCACTGCTGATTTTTTTTTGTCAAAACAGCTGATATTTTCTGGATGTGCCTGGAATTAAAAATATGCATGTGGACACTGTAGAATGGAAATTGTCCCAATGTCTTTTTATCTTTAGACAGACATAAGTAAACTCAAAGTTTACAGAGTGTTTAAATGTAAAAGTGAACTTAATTTAAAAAGAGCTTTACAATATTGCCCATGTGACAAGCAACGCTCTCAATCACAGCACTCCAACATAAAGTTACAGCCAAATCTCATTTTAGAGTTAAATAGATTTACTTCATTCATATTATCCTCAATACTGATTACTAGCATAAATAATATCATGTTAATGTTTTCAGAGAGCACAAAAAGTCTGCCCTATACAAAAAGTCGCAATATCTATAGCGGTATAAGGTCAAACATTTTTTGATGAGTTAAAAAAGGGATCCGTGTATCATTCAAACCATTTTTTCCTAAAAACAACTATTATCTTTGCCAATCACAATTACATGTTTGTTTTCAGAAAAGCCACATAGTTTGAGGGGGTGGGCATTTGCATCTAATGGCAGCTGTGCACTGACAGCAGTTTCTGCAGAGTTTAAGTAAAGGGTGACTTGGAGGAGAGGGGGTCTCAGTTCACGGCGTGACAGCTGCCTCCACCAACGACAGCTGAACCTGCAGGGGGCGTGGAGGAAGTGAGGCAGGACGGGGGTCTGGCATTATTTTTGGACGCTGAGGGTCCAGATAGCTGGTAATCTAAACTCCTGCGTACCCTTCACCCCATCCCACAGAGAGGGGCTATTAATAAAAGCACATGAGGTAAGGGCAAAAGGAGGCGCTCTCAGCAGCTTTCTACATGTGGGGCTGCAAACAGGTGACCGGTATGAACTGAGCCTGCAGATACGCCCACATTTCCCAGCAGCACCCTGTCCTTACTCCACGTGTCTCATGAAAAAAAATGTGCTTCTTGAAACACGTTTGCTTGTGCCGAGATATTTTAAGCAGAAATACATTTATGAGAAGTCAAAGAACAAATGTTTGTTGAGTGACACAAACAGAGAAAGGGTACTGCTGCCACCTTTTGGTAAACATGGAGAATGGACTAACCTGGAGATAGGACACATGGTACTCCAACAGAGCCTGAGCATTGCTGATGTTCTCTTTAGTTCCCACAAAGACGAAGGGAACCATGCCCTGATGAAACACAGAGGGGGAGATGAAGAGTTATTTCATGTACAAAGATCATCCTTGAGTTTCAGTAACAGGGACATTTCACTGACAAGGTAACAGTTCAGAAGAATTATAAGTAAGGCAACTATTTCTGTAATGATTAGTTTTGAAAGTCACATGAAGAACACTCAACAGAAACAGATCAACCCATCAGAGACAAAAGACAGTGCCCACACACAGCCAACATAACTGACAAATTATGTGCAAAGGGCTGTGTGTTGAAAGCGATGAAAACATAAGTGCTGGTGACAAAACAAGCGAGAGACAAAGCAGCAGAATGGAACAGTGTCAAAGCAGACGGCACATTGGACTTCAACACTCTGCTGCGGTTGATAAGCTTAGCCTAATACAGAACAAAGAGCGGTTCGTTTTTTCAGGACTGTGAAGCCAGCCGTTCGGTCCGTTCACCTCTTTAACGGGGGCAGTGTCGTCCCTGCCTGCCCCCTGCCTGCCCCCCTCCTCTCGGGGCTTTTTGTCGTTGTCTCCCTCGATCCTGACGCGGACCACGCCTGACTTGTCAACAATCTCCTGAATGACTTTGCCGTTCTTGCCGATGACTTTGCCTGGGGGAGAAAAACAAAAAATAAGAGGGTTAAAAGAACGTCATGATAATACAGATATGCAAGGATAAGTAGTATATGAACAGCAATGTAGTTTACTCACCTACGAGGTCCCTCGGTACGTGAAAGTAGTCTTCTTTGAACTCGAGAAACTCTCTAGCCTGCCTTACTGCCTCTGGGGACTGTAACAAACATATGACCAAATTCAAGTCAACACATCAATTGATATATTTGGACAAGAATTGACAAGCTCTTTAAAACAAAAGCATACCTCTCCGTAGATCCTGAATGTGCAGCTCTCCTCCTCTAACTCGATGGCTGTGACTCCGGCCACCTTCCTGGCCTGCTGGATGTTGGCGCCGTGGGAACCGATGGCAAGTCCCATCAGGTCCTCCCTGACCTTCACCTCCTCCTGGTACGCTGATGCTAACTGCTTACTTGTCTGGCAGGGGAAATCAAAAGCACAAATGTGAAAAGCTAAAATGGCTCGGGCCTCTAATTGAGTAGTACGGGCACTGTTACATGCATTTGAGAGGATGTGTGAGAGTGTAGGTTTACCTCCAAATGTTTGGTGGCTTCCTCGTTGCGGGACATTAGCATGAGTTTGGTACGGATGCTGCGGAAATGCATGTCGCTCAGAAGTGTTGCACGCTTTACTGTGGTTTCGTTTGTAGACTGGAAGACAACAAAAAAGGGAATAAGTTACAATTGATCAACAACTGGTTAGTTAGTGTTTGTGAATGTGAGGGTATTGGAGAAAGTGGTGAAAGATTCAGAATTGTGTTGATGGGTGTTTTGTCGAAAAAAATAACATAGCAAGACAGGAAGAGGAGGCTATGTACCATGAGCTAAATCTAATCTACACATGTAAGAAAAAATAAACCATTTCATGTAAATTACTGCAGCTCCTTTTAATTGTGCCGCATATTTGGATTTGGAACAAGGCCATTTACTCGTTCCTGAGGTGAGATGTGTGTTCCAAGTACTTACCAGCACGATGAGTTCGTGTGATTCGGTACTGTAGAAGATGCAGTTGGCTCCGATAGCTTTCCTGAAGTCTTTGTGAATGTTCTCGCTCTCACAGCTGTCCATAAGAAAACAACCCACAGGGGAGTCAGGTTTGTTATTCATGAGGCAGCAGAGGGTCAACATAACTGAGAAAACTACTGATGCAAGAAATGAACATGTAAGGAAAGGTGTCACAACATGTAAAATCATCCATTCATACAGAAAATACTACAATATGGTGCAATGCTGATATTACCTTATAAATCAAACTTAAAGGTTGTTCATTTGACAATGCTATGACACTTACATGTCCCTCAGGTCTTCTGGGACAGGGATGGGGACCTTGTGGAAGGAGTTTCGAGAGGATGGGCTGTTGGGGTTGAGGGGCCTGATGCGCTCCGCTGTGACAATCTCGTTGTATGTGGCGTCGCATGCCGCGTATTCGATCACGTAGAACTAAAAAAACAGCACATTAGAGATTGATTGTAAAAAAACGTAGCCAGAAATGTCACAAATAGTAAAGCTCGACAGCACAGGAAACCAAAGTAATAAAAGAAACGTGAAATGATGAGCAGAAATTGTATTTTTTTTTTTATGTATTGGAAATATGAAAATGACAAACAAGCACAAAGTATTCTTTATTGTGCGTTATAAGCAATGTAAATGCTGAAAAAATACTTATTTTCTTTGCATAACAGAACATTTTGTTTCCAGTCAATATAAAAACAGCTGAATTAGCTGTCAAATTAGAAATTAATTCAGGTCTACTCTCAAATTAAGAACATATTGATGTCTGCTTTCAATAAGAAATGAATAGATGTTCTGTCAAATTGGGAAATTAAACGTCACATTAAAAATGCATTCATTCTATAGCTTGTGTGTAAAGAAAAAGGGGAACCGTGACAGAGTGAGGCGGTGAGATGAACATCGCACACACCAAGCTCAAAGGACAGAATTAAAGCCATCAGTCAGCGCTAGACATTCCTGCAGGCTCTTATCAGACTGCTCCAAATAACAGCATAACACCCGCAGCAGCCCCCCCCCCCCCCCCCACTCAGTGGCACTACGACGCAGTCCTCTACATATCCCACTGACCCACTATTCAACCTGCAGCTGACTAACAGCCTTGGTGCTTGGTTATTAGGAAAAAACAATGAAGTCCACGCAACATTAAGTCAGTGTGGAGAAAAGGCACAGGATGTATGAGGAATATCATATGAAGGTACTTTGTTAGACCACATGAGGACCAACTGGATCGTCTGGCTCACTACCCAGCAGTTATTATCTTACTACAGGCCTGTATTCACTCCACACAAGCTTCACAAACAGCAACTGGCATGACAACAAAACACTGAAGGCAAAGGGAAATAGAATTGCTCCATTGCGGCTTGATAAATGAGAAGATACAGGGCAGCATTTTATAAATATTAAGTCCTTTTCCACCCTGAAGTTCCATGATTTATTTTTAGGCCAAGGATCTAACACCTTGAGCCCATAAATGTTTCAACGACATTAGAAAAAAGGCACATTAAAAGGTTAGGCAAGCTAGACCGGTTTAAAAAACAATAACTACTTTGCTGTAGATTCATTGGAAGAAAACACGAAAGCCTCATGTTGTTAATATGTCATAATATTGTAAGAAGGTTTTTTTTGTATTATGAGAGACTAAACGCACCATAAAGACAAAACACATCCCAAGTACAGAGCATATGATCTTTATGAAAGTATGCATAAGGGATGAAACTATTTTTAAACGGTTCAAAACAAATTCCATCTCTTACTCCTATTTTATTTTGTAAAAGAGAATGTTCTTGGAACTCACCTCTCCCTTCATCATTCTGACCCGGGCCAGCCACCAGCCACATGGCTCCTGTTCGTTGGCCCTGGAGTAAACCTGGGAGGAGAAACACAAGGAATGAAAGCCAAGCAGGGGCCAAAAAAGACGCATATTTCACAACGAGCTAGTGTCATTTGGACAGATTGTATGAGATGTTAAGGACACATTTTATTGTAACAATTAATGACTGATAACTTCTACATGTTAATATAACATTTTTAGGATTTATTATTTTCTAATTGCCTGCTCAAAAACACAAAAACCTCAAAGTCACAAATCCTGACAAATGTATTCAGTATTTTCTTTATATTGTGTATTATTTATAATTCAAGTGATTTATGTATTTTCTAAATGTGAATAAGTATATATTTAGCTGTTAATGTAAATTAAAATTGTATCCTATTCTATCTTTTAAATATGTTTAACTCTTTTGTGGTGCTTGACAACACTCCTGCTGTAACAAAATAATTCCCTAATTTGGGATGAATAAAGTATCTATCTATCTAGAAACAGCTTTTAGGCAGTCACATGCCAGAAGCCGTTATATAGTAATGCGTAAACTTAAAAAGGGCATAACAGAAGAGTATTTCATTTTCTTCATTTAAAGTGTATGTACTGGAAACGTCAATTAACACGAGCTAATAATGAGCATTATGGGCTTTGAGACATAGGTCCCACTCAGGTGGATGAGCTGAAGGAGGTGCAAAGCAGCCGGCCTTACCTCCACTTCTTCCCCTTCACCGATTTCCTTGAGGTATTCGGCTGGAGGAGGCAACCGTACGTCGCTGAAGGGCAACTGTCTTTCTGGCTGCCAGCTATGGTGAGACGACACAGAGATGAACCAGGTCAATAAATACATTACAATTAAACATTGTAGTTGAATCCCTTTTTGCCCTGATGTCATATTGGGAATGTAAAGACAAGGCTGTGCGGCACAATAACAGACTTTATGGAACTCATTATTTTATTTTTTATTTTTTTAAATGGGTCATCAAGTTTAATGAGGAGGTTTGAGGAACTGCGCCTGACAAGTGAGTGACTGTTCATTGTATGATGTATTTCATTAAACAAGAATAAATAAAGACTTCCATAAAGTGCAGTTAATAACTGGCTCATTTAGATATTAATTGCTATCATGTAAGACCCCAAAAGGTATCGTATTCAATCACTGTGTTTTACAACCCTCTACTCGGCCCATGTGCTCAGAGAAAGTAAGAGTAGGGAGGGGGTCGTCTAAAAAAAATGACACAGGCCCGATACTGCCACCCCCTCCCACCCTGCATACCTCGGGTCACTATTTTTAGGGTCACCCTGCTCTACACTCAGAGCCAAGTAGATAAAGAGGGACCAGGGGGATGGGTGGGTAGTGGAAAAGGGACAGTAGGTGGGGCTAGGAATATAGGAAAGCATGCTATCAGGGGGGATCAGAGCAGGAGGCAAACAAACTGTTAGAGACGTGTATGGGCAGCTGCATGCCAGGCTAAGGGGCTGAAGGGGACCATTTGGAACTGGGTAAAGCACCGGCTCTGAGCAGACGTCAAAACTTTAAATCACAACAGTTTCAGCTTAATTTCCCGAACATTTATCCATAAAGATAGATGGATAAACAGGACACTTACTTGTTTTCAAAAACAATTGTGAGTGAGTCTTCGTGGACATCTTTGATGAAGCCCTAAAAGAAAAAACAGAGAGACAGGATTTTAATTGCACGAATGAGCAAGAGAGACAGTGAGGAGGGGTGGGGCTGTGAGCATTTCATTCTCATGTAAACAACATTAGCCATGCTAACCAACAGCACTGAGACCATTGCTGAAAAAGAGCATCTTGGGCTTTTTTGGGAAGCCAAGACATAACTGACACAATTTCTGTGCTGGATAAAGTGACGATGAACACTGACTCCTCCTGACAGCCCGGAAATATCTCTCGCATACGCACACAATTCAAATGCAAGGGCTTTCTCGTTGTGTGTAAGTTTGAATACTGCAGTTTTACAAGAGGCAGTTTTATGAGGGGACATGTATGGGGAAGGCTCACACAGCCGAGCCTATATGGACGTATTATCTGATAGACAACTACTACGAGAGTCTCGGGATGCCATAAAGTTTGACCAAAAAACCCCACAAGCAAGCAAGGATCAGACAGGGGAAAGTGGTGGGTGTGGCGTGTCCCTTGGTGGGACACTACCGTATATGGGACAGAGAGGTCAAGCAGTATTTTTGCAAGCATTTGTGGGTTTGGGGAGGGGGGAGAGTCGATTCACCTGCTAGAAAGAAGCTGCTTATGTACTGCAAGAGCTGGCTAGGGTTTCAGGGTGTGTTGACATGTTAGGATTTCTACTCCCTTTTACATCACTTAAACCGTCCAATCTGAATACAACTCAGATCATCCATCACCTCCTTTTTGTGTTATGAGATGGGCCAAGTTAATGGTCCAAGTATGCCTCGCATGAATGATTAGCATCCGTCTCTCACTGTAGGGATCCCAGTGGCATTAGGATGCTATCATCTGGAGAAAAAGTCAGCAGTGACAACAGGTCTGACTGAAAAAGTGCTCATCCTCCATTTTCCAGAGGGCACATTAGGAGACCGCTGCATGTGCATGTTATGTCAGGTGGAGTATTGCTTCCATCAAGTAGTACCAGGTCAAGGGGCAGGCAAGCCCTGTTTCTAACGTGACATGGGGGGGGCGTTGAGTGGTCACTGGCTGTTCCACAGTGACGTCCACTCATCCTCAACAGCCACATGCAGGACAAAGTGGTGAGGAAGATCTTTCACACTACAGGGGGCTGGTTTGCCAACTTCCTCTCAAAAAAAAACGTGATGCATTTTTCCCACAAAAAAGGAAAATACGCATTTGGCTTAATGGGAACAAATATTAATAAATGTGCAACGTTCCTTATTAATGCCAAATATCCAGTCAAAACATAAGAAATTGATGTGGAACAATTAACATTAATAAAACTGTTTAGATCCTTGTTAGGCATTTTAACAGTTGGGATGGTCGGGACCCCCTTGAAAACGAGAAATTGCCATTACTTGACAGGTGCCGTTTGTCCCCAACAGGTTGTGATTCTGAATCATAAACTAACTGACTCACGCCGACAGCAAAGTGAAGGAAGTGCATTGAA